>NW_027184345.1:0-252775 GCF_000393655.2 Nicotiana sylvestris | reverse complement strand
CGCGCACCTTTCTGCCTGAGGCTCACCATACGCGCGAAGTATCGCGCGAACTACATACTTTGCACAGTAGTTCGCGCGCCTGGACGAGCCTCTCAGCCTGGAACTTTTCAGGCGTGTTATTTTTTTTGTTTTTCGTTTTTCTTTTTGTTTCTTTTATTTTTGTAAATTAAATAGGCTATTGGTTCATACCCCTTCCATTTTTATTAAACCAAACCCAATACCCCCAAAACACAATCATCTTTTCCAAACCAACAAAACCCCCTAACTTTCATAACTTCCAGCACTCATCTCATATCTCACGGGCTCCTTCCCTAAAATCATTAGCAGCATCACCCCACCTCACAAATTCTAACAAGGTATGAGCCCTAGTTTTAGTTTTCTTTATTTATATATTTTTTTCTCTTGCTATTTTCAGATTTTAAGTTTCTTGTTGAATTTTAAGCCATTATTATAGTTGTATTTTGTGATTTGGGTTTCAAACTTGGTAAAATATATTGTGGGATTAGTTTGTTGTAAGTGTGGTGTGGGTAGTACTTGAATTGGGTTATGGATGAACCTTTGTGGGAAGCCATTGTTGCAAGACCCTTAGAAAAAAGCTGTGAGAGCCTACTGCCCACAAGGTGTTTGTGGAAAGGCCTCAATGAACATGATTATGTAGTTATGACCAATTTTGCGTGTGAAGTCTGAGTAACCACAGCAAGTCACACTAATTTTGTTGGGCTAAGCTAATGTGTCCATGTTTTGCAGGTATTATGGCACCAACAAAAAAGCCCCAAGCCACAGGTACATCATCAAGCCGCCAAAGGGCAGCTCCAGCGCGCTCCTATGACAGCACGAAATTTGTCTCCCTTGAGGCTCATAATCGTTTTACAGAGAAGGCGGCTAAGAAGGCAATTGTGGAAAGGGGCATCAACATCAAAAAGGGCAAGGAATGATGCCCCCACATGTTCAATGAATTGATAGAGCGGGGTTTGCAAGCTTTCATTGACGAGCCAGGGGAGGCTAATGAAATGGTGGTACGAGAATTCTATGCCAATCTACCCGAGCATGTCAACCATGTGGTCACAGTGTGCCGTAAGGCGGTAGATGCCTCCATTGAGGCAATACACACAGCTTATCAACTGCCTGACCCTCTACATAAGAACACGGACTTTTATGAATATGGGCGCAATCCAACCGATACAAAGTGGGAGCACTTCTTTGATGAAATTTGCAACCCAGAAAAAATGGTAGAGTGGATAGATAATGGAGAGAAGTTCCATTCATCCGTCTTAACTCAAGAAGCGAAAAGCTGGCTTTATATGATCATCAATTGCCTTATCCCCTCCACAAATACTACGGAGGTGAATGGACCCCGGGCGGCGTTGATTTGGTGTTTCATCAAGGGTCTTCCCTTCGACATGGCCAAAGTGATCCACGACAAGATGTTTATCCAATGCCCCCAATGCCAGTATGGTTTATTTTTCCCATCTTTGGTGACTAGGCTTTGCAGAAATGTGTAGGTGCCTAAAAACATTCGTGTGGATGGGCTGGTAAGAAAAAGTCACAAGATCCGACCTGGCCCGAACACCACGGAGGCAGCCTCAGTAGCAGAGGCAGGTAGAGAGGATGAAAGTGGTTTGGATGCTTCGGAGGAGGAAGAACAAATGGATGTGGAGGAAGAAGCACTGGCTCAAGCACCCAGTAAATTAGTTGCAGTATTGTCACACACAACATCCTCTTCAAGAAGTGCCAAAGTATCCTGGTCCACCACATTGGAACAGGAGGTGGCTGATATACGCACTTCCATGTATGATTTGAGCACTCGTGTGGACACAATAGCTGACCGACAAGTCAAGTCAGAAAAGAAGTTTATGGGTTGGCTGCGAGCTTTGGGGCATGCGTGCAACGTTAACCCCGAAACCGTGTCCGATCAAGAGTGAAGTTCTAGGGAAGTCTCTTTACCTCACTGCTGCTTTCAATTTTGAGCCATGGGGACATGTCTTCTTTTTAAGTGTGGGGTGGGGGATATTGTACAAATTGCTGGGTTATTTTGTTTGTCTCATGTTGGCTTGACAGTTTTTGCCGGGGTGGGGGATTTTGTTAACTAAATAAATGGGGGACGTGATTAAATTTAGTTTCACTAAAAAAAATAAAAAAATGGTATAAAAATTAGACTTTTCCCTACGACAGATCTTTTAGACGAATTTTCTTGAGGGAAGTGAGTCTAGAGAAAACAACAAAAAGATTTATTTTATATATTTTTTTTCTTAGGTAGTGTAGCAATTCCCCCTTGGTTTTTCTTTAAGCCGCGGTTCTTTTCCAAAGGTTTATGTTGAACCGGGCATAGGTAGTTTTTAATTTTTGTTTTTATATTTTTTTTATTTGTAGACTAAAATAAGGAGTTATAAGCTATAGAAAAGTGAACCCATAGCGTTGACACACCTGAACACAATAGACCCTAGAGTGTAACGCTTAGTCCTAATTGTTGAATCTCACTGAAAGTGCCTTAATTTGTATGTTTGTACTGAATTGAATGCTCGTAATGGAGTGTCTTGATGAGCTGATCTGGAATGAGTCATATGCCATGTGTGGTGAGTATTTGTGTAGTCCATGTATTGTACTTGTGTCTAGAACTTGCCCGGTATGTGAGTTGAAGCGAAATTTGAGGTGATGCTCGGTTTGAAAAATGATGTTAGGCTTTCTTTGACCTTTTTGAGCTTAATTGCTTATTAAAAATAAAATTTGTCCCTAGTTAACCCTTTTGAGCCTTCAGACTTTTTGTTTGGCACGCGCATTACAAGCCTATACCCTTTTGTTCTTAATTGACAGTGTTTTGATCCTTTTACATCTTAAAGCACTTTAATTGTGAGAAGAGCGCTAAAAGAAGTAAGAAGGAAATAAGTGTGGGGTGGATTTTGAGTGGAACCAATAAAAGGATGAAAGGTGCACTTATGTTGTAAACGAATACACCACTAGCAGAAATTGAGTGACAAGAAAAAAAAGATGATTACATTGTGTTTTGCTCTAGCTAGTGGGAATGAATTAATAGAGTGCTTAAAGAAGAAGGGCGTATTTGTGGGATGATATTGTGTATGAATGAGAAGTGGGTTGAAGAATTTGCGCAGAAAATTGCTCGTGTGATGTGTTAAAGTGCTTAGGGGTTGAGTCATTATTCCTAAATACATCCTACCTGTCCCTTAGCCCACATTACAACCATGAAAAAGTCCTAATTGATTTTGGATCGAGCTAGCCTACCTTAGTAGAGATTTACATTAAGGGCAAGCTTATGGTACCAATTGCATACATGTGACCTCTTTTATGAGAGTGAGTGATTTCCTTGATATATGTGAATATATGAATTGAATGTGGTGGATTGAACTCAGTTTTAGTTGATGTAATTGTGAGGGCATATGAATCGTGACGGAGAAGCAAGTCTTGATTTCTATGTACAGTACTTTGAGGACGTGTGAATATTGCATGGCACTTGAGAGTTGGCTTTGAGGCTAGGATTGTTCACTACTAGGAGTGATACATGTATATTGTTCTAGGTGTAATGCGTTAAAGGAAATGGTTGAGCGAAGGATTCTCTAGAGAATATAGTTGATTGCTCGAGGACTAACAATGAATTAAGTGTGGGGTGTTGATAATAGGCGAAATCTAGGTGATTTAGCTATTGTTTATGCGTCCGCTTGATTATATTCCGATGACATATTATGGTTAATTGATGAAAAATAGGCTCTAATTGTGATATGTATACATTGCAGGATGAGGAGCCTAAATGATGCTTTCAAGAGGAGATTGGAATGATTTATGAGCAAGAAGAACCCCTAGGAGTCGAGTGTGCGCAAGGACGAGACGGAAAAATGGACAAAATCGAGCTACTAAAGCGCGCGAACTAATGCGCTAACTTCCAAACTTCGCGCAATAGTTCGCGAGCTTTTCTGCCTGGAATCCAAGAGAAGCGCGTGAAGTATCGCGCGAACTCCATACTTCGCGTGATAGTTCGCGCGTGTCCTATCCGGAGAAACTTTATTTAGGGGTAAAATTGGAATTCCTTCTTAATCCCACTCAATTTACATAAAGCAAAAACTCCATTATTGGATAGATCAGATTTTAGAGGAAGAAATAATTTTAGAGAGAGAAAGGGAAGAGAAGACTCAATCTTGAAGTGGAGAAAAGAAAGGGATTACAATCTTGAAGCAAGAACTTAAAGAGTTTTTCTAAACTTTCTTCTTGTATTTACTTATATTATGTTTAAGACTTTTATTGTTGATATTTGTATAATTATGAGTAGCTAAAAACCCAAGTAATCTGGGGTTATGGGTGTTAGATGATTATGATGTTTGAAGCTTAAATTGATGATCTTGAATTTATCATTATGGGTTGTTTATTTGATTCTGCTGTTAATTATTTTACTGCGTAGCTAACAGTGAAATACTATTTACGAATCTTGAGTTAAACTTGAAAAAGGAAATTCTTGATTGCATATAGAATCAAATAGAGCAAGATCCGGATCCTAGGCATCGGGTGAAAGATTCGCAATTAAGATAGAACTATACTTAATTGTCTTGCTTGGTTGAGAAATAGGATTTGTAAATGCATTTGAATTAATATTAATACCATAGAAATATAGGTATTAATTTAACGTGAATAGGCGCATAAGAAATTGACAAATTCTTATGGGTATTATTAACCCTATAATCAATAACCTAGATAATTCAATAAATTATCTTTAAGCTAAAAGCGTAGCATGATCTCTAGCAAGCCCATGACCCCGGAATATCTCTCTTATTAATTGTTAAAAGAAAATTGTATAAGTGGTGTAGTAACTTTGTGTAGTATTATTGTTAAATTACCAGTCAAGTTTTAAGTTGGTTATTTATGTATTTTGTAATGAATTAGCTTAAATCAATAATTGTTTGAGTTTGCAACAGTTGATAAGTTTATCACAAGTCTTCGTCGGAACGATACTTTACTTGTTACTATATTACTTGTCGATCGCGTACACTTGCGTGAGTGTTTAGGTCGCAACAACAATCATGAGTACGGTAAACGAGAAAAGCAGAGTAGAATGTTCTATTGTAGTCAATGAAATATCTTTACAAATGATTGGGGTCCCCTTTATATAGGAGGGTAAAACTCTAATATGGTATATTTCCAAATGTGGTAAAGAATTCTATTGGTACAGCGACATAACAACCTAGTAAGACTCATACTATTTCGTACAAATCTTATCACATAATTTAATCTTATCCCATAATTTATGCTTTGATCTACGTGTCCTTATGAAATTCTTGCTTTTTTTTAGTGTCATCGAAATTGCATTGCCCCCGCGGCAGATCATGACGGGCCTCCGATTTCCTCCCTCGAGGTATGCATTTTCCAATCAGAGCTGGTCTCTACCTCGTGCTGCCCGGACTCGTGCCCGGGGCACTGTTACGTCCTCGAAATCGAGCTCTCTGATTTCGACCGTATACATATGTAAAATTGACACAGCAGTGTACAGCGTGAATTTCGCAATTACTATCATAAATTGATAGGGAATGTCAGTTCCAGGGGTTCGACAAAGTGGTCTTTCAAAACAAATTATTGCTTTATTGTGTTGGTTGTCGCAGAGTATTGCGTTCATATTATACATATCAAAAAGCACTTAAATAGAAATTAATTGGGAGATAATCATAGTGGAAAACTAATTTCATTCTTGTTCAATGGGTTGCATGTCTTACGTCGATGACAAGCAACCACTTCAGTTGCCTCTCGGTTGAAACAGATACCTATCTCTTTGAGTTCCATTGTTTTTAGTGGATTACCAATGCAATTGAGGTTAGGATACACTTGAGTAACTTCCCTGATCGCTTCTTCAATCTTGTTAACAGTGTAAGTTTTTCCAGGAATAACTCCTTGACTTTTGAGCATTTGCAAAAGATCAAACTTGTCTTTTAACTTCATGGCAAGATCAAAATATGCTTCTTGACTGTAGAGCTCAGTACAACATGTTCCGTGTTTGTTGTACTGATACTTCCAGAAATCTTGTGTTTGTATAGTTTTCATTTTGCTGTATTTTAGATCAGGCCAGCGGTCGTCCAGCGCATTGCTTTTACTGCTATTCTATAAAAATTAGGGACACAGCTTCAATCAATAAAAGTAATAGTAATAACAGAAAGGAAAATGTCGAAATGAATAAAGAAAAATTTATAAGCAATTGATAAAATAATGTTGTGATTATACCGTGATTGTCGTAAACGACTTCTTACAGTTATTCAGCAGTTCGTGCTGGTTGTCTGGCCAAAGCCCATGAATTCTGAAATTTGTTGGAATTCTTGCGCAACTCTTTTCGTGGCAATAAGTCGGTGGCCATGTTAAGACGAGTTGCATTTGGTCGAAATCCCCGAAAACGGGAGAAAGAGCAAAAGATAAAATGAAGAATATTGACACGAGCTGCGATCTAAACATTTTGGTGTTAGAACCACTCAGCTCTTGTCAAGGCTATATATGACACTCTTTTCTCATCGGGGTTGGTACGTCTTTGATCTTTTCAAAAGTAAGCACTATTAGACGCTAACCTAACTAATATATTCATGTTATCCAAATAATTTCGAGGAAATGGGCTTCCATGGCCATTAGCAATGCTGTATATGGTAGAAACAGCTCTTCTATTGCGTGAGAGACCGGGGCTGAAACGTGATGGGTTAAAGATCGACCCCGAATTATATCGAACCAAGATACGAAGTTAGAGCATGCGTCTTCAAGATCATCGAGCTCATAGCTCCGGAACCGACTCGGACTCCGACCAAGATCAAGGAATATTATCAGACCGAATAACGGAAGGCCGAAATATCAGTAACCGGTCAAATATCACGGTGAGATTCTTGGCACATATCAACGAATGACCTATTAATTAGCAAAACATGAGATTTCTTACCTTTTGTGGAATTATATCTAAAGTAGGACTCCCCTACTATATAAAAGGGGTCTGATTATTTATAATACACATTGTAACACACATTAAAAAGCAATACACTGTTATTTCAAGGTCTCATTATCATCTTATTCTATTCTGACATCGATTGAGGCAGTTCTCTTCTAGAGGGTGATCAAACTCCAAGGCTAAGACTACTCAATTCGTGTGGTTTGCATTTATTTTTTTATCGTTAATTTTAGTTTTAATCTATTTTCTCAACTTGTGTCACATTATATCACGTATCCTAAAAGATGCGTATAAATTCAATTGTTACCCGATTATGGGGCTAAACAGTTTGGCGCCCATTGTAGGGCTAAGGATAATAGTTGTTACTTAATACAAACTTTCATAACACCCACTATTTTACACTACCTCTTTGGAGTATCTTTGATTCCAGGACCGAAATGTTGATCTCTCAGTCAGCACCCCTACACGTTGATAATAATTTCGGCCACCACGGCGAAAATGATAACATAACACCAGGGAATGACGTACCCCCGATCGATCTCGGTGGAGTTCCGGCCGTAAATCTAATCGACATCAGCTAAAATGTAGTTGTCAAGGCAAATTTGGTCGTCGATCTCAAGGGAATCATCTATAGGGATGTTCTATCAGTTGCTCAAAGCACACATGGCAACGAAGATGGAGGGATCAACTCGCGGGTGATCTTTGAAATGTTGTAGGCTCGGCAGGCATAGGCAGCGATAGCCCAGCTCCAAAACCAGAATTACCCACCGAGTAGGATCGTGCCCGAGTCGTCCCAGGAAGTTGCCCACATGGTCGAATCAGTCTCAAGAAGATCGAACAAGAAAGTATCGGAGACCAATCCTGTAATCATGAATATGCTTGAGGAACTCCTAAAATGAACTGACTAGGGCAAAAAGAGTATCGAGGAAAACGATAAGAAGGTGGAAACTTACAACTCTATGGTCGATCAAATCCCGGGGAAACGCCGATACTGAAGGGTATGGACTCCCAAAAGTTCTTGCAAAAACCTTTTCACCCAAGCATGGCACCCAAGCCGATCCCGATGAAGTTTCGCATACCTAAGATTCCTAAACCTTTTCCGCATGTGATGATAGGCTATAATTGCATATATTAGTCGCTTATTACACTCTAATTTACTGCACTTTAATTGAGTTTGAGCTTTAATCGCTAGTGTTTTTTACTAATGGTGTATTTTATGTCGTGTAGGATTGATTACAAACTATATAGATGTTATGGAATAAATTCTAGTTATTTGGAGCTTTGAAGTCTGAGTAAAAGTCCAAGGAATTAAGCCGGGATCGTGTTCGGGGGTCATATTTGATAGTTAAGAACAAACAAATACTCGAGTAGGCATATTGCACATTGTCTAGTAAAATAGACATAACCCTTGGCTCCGAACTCCATTTGGACTATATAATATATGGTGAAAAAGCCAATTCAAAGGGCTACAAAGTTTTTGCTTTACATTTTTCCTAATTCCAAACGAAACAGGGTGAAAAATGCAGTCAAAACTGCGACCGCGGTCCTTGATTCGGACTGAGGTAGTGCACTGGGAAAATACCGCACCCGGACCGCGACCGCGAGCGTCTAGACCTGAAAAATTGTCCTTTATAACATAGGATAATGTATAATTATTTGGGACCAACCTTACTTGGTATATATTCATGGAAAACGGTATTTTAAGAGGTTGGACACACTTTTGACACATATTAGACCTAAGGAGGCTGAGACACAATAGGAGCAAGACGGGGAATTCTTCTACGAGTTTTTCCTCCCTCTTCCTATTTTTCATTGTTGGTCATGACTATTAGTATTGTAGTTTTACATACTATTATGAATAGCTAGTTTGTTATCTAGGGTTTTGATAGAATTGTTATAGTATTTTGTTTGGCATGAATGGAGTATGATGTTGAGCATGATTATGTAATAATTAAAAGCATGTTGTCATGTATTTGCATATTCAGAAAGCGATAAATACAACAGCTTTATAATTTAAAACGCTTACAAAGGAAGGAAACAGAAAGATACGTTAGTTTTCTTTTGAAGAAGAAATTAAACGCTTAAAGGAATTAAACAAATAATTGCACATAAGGGGTACAAATTCACAAAAACAATCTGAAATGGTAAAAGCCTAAAAATCCCCAGCGGAGTCGCCATGCTATCGCGCCTAGTTTTCTCGTGAAATTGGGTTTATGACATTTTGGTTGAGACAACTCGTTTCTTTGGGAAAGGGCTTTGCATCTGGAAGAGTCGCCACCTAACGATTTAAAGTGCGTTAGGGCACCTAGGAGGTTCATTTATAACTACGCTTAGTAACTACGCCCTTTCACAATCCCAAAATAAGGTAGCAGCCTCTATTATCATGTTGTTAGACTGGATCTCCAGGAGGGATGGTAGATTACCCAGATATTTTCTGACGAGGGTTTTGTCACTAGAAGGTAAATCTTCCCACCAACTCAGACAATCTTGGGTGGATATTGGTGACCATTCCGAATCTGGTGACATCGTGCCTTAAATTTCTGCAAGGCAAACAAAGTTAGGCCCTTACCCCCTACCAGACTCGACTATTTAACATCAACAATTAGCATGAAACATTTAGTTCTCCAAATAAATGCTTTGAACGTGATGATGTCCGTTTAGGTTTAGGGAAACCCAGTGGACTATGGACAAGGCTACCTTAAAAGCTATTGTGCGGACAACACTTTTAGTCTGGCTAGGTTTCACTATGATGCATGCAACAACAATAATAGAGTAAGGTCTCTATTTTAGACTAGTACCCTTAAGCGGACAACTCAAGGGGGAAGGCACAGAACCGTCGACTGCACCGCTGATCGACTAGTTTTACTGCAAATAAGCCTTTCTAAATTTAGGGGGTAATGATATAGGAATGGAGCAACCACTCATCAAGCATTGTTATAGTATTTTTTTTGGCATGAGTGGAGTATGATATTGAGCATGATTATGTATAATTAAAAGCATGTTGTCATGTATTTGCATATTCAGAAAGCGATAAATACAACAACTTTATAATTTAAAACGCTTACAAAGGAAGGAAACAGAAAGATACGTTAGTTTTCTTTTGAAGAAGAAATTAAAAGCTTAAAGGAATTAAACAAATAATTGCACATAGGGGGTACAAATTCACAAAAACGATCTGAAATGGTAAAAGACTAAAAATCCCTCGCGAAGTCGCCATGCTGTCGCACCTAGTTTTTCTCGCGAAATCGGATTTATGACATTTTGGTTGAGACAACTCGTTCCTTTGGGAAAGGGCTTTGCATTTTGAAGAGTCGCGACCTAACGATTTAAAGTGCGTTAGGGCACCTAGGGGGTTCATTTATAATTGCGCTTGGTAACTAGAGATAGGGTAAGGTCTTGAAATTATCCAAAGGGGAAGGTGTCACGCACCCCTCAGGATCCACCAGTGTTGTTCCTGGCCAAACAACTTTTGTGGATTTGTACAATTTAGCAAATAAACATGTATGGCTCCAATAATAGGGGATTTAAGTTTAAGTACACAAATGTTTGAAAATAGTTAATGAAAAGCTAGATTTTGAAAAGAATTACAATCTAAGCATATTTAGGAATGTAAAGGGGTATACTAGGTTTGTTTATAATATGGATCACATCAATGCAATACCCAGTATGATACTCCTCAAAGAGGGGATACACGTGATATTAACGCACCAATCATCATATCCATATCTACCCTTTCCCACCCCATGAAGGTAATTAAAGTGAGGGTTGGTCTCGACCCCTATTGCATGCTTTTGCTCATCCCTTCCTATTTGTCCCGGAGGAATTTAGGACTCCTATCCTATAAAAAAGGGGGTTCTAGGCAGACCCTCAAGTTTAAAGGTAAAATACTAAGGTGACACGTAATAAACAGATTGGACTTCAATTAAAGGGGAGCATGGAAGATAAATAAAAGTCTCAGATATGCCTCCACACATAATACACATAAACAACATGACTCATACACAATTAAGGTCTAAATTCAGATCCTAAGCATTGTATCTAAGTGATAACATCAGAGTCAGATTTATTACATAACTCAGAAAGAAAGTCCTAATCAGGCTTGCCTACTAATTTTAACATGCTGACAGTTAAATACTAATCACAAAGATGGTTCTAGTTTTATTTTAAAGGCGGTTACCTAAGGCTTGCCTAGGCGTAAAATAATATGTAGCAGTTATTCATATTTGTTAATAATTCCAGGTTGTTATACCTAATAGCATGCAATTGTAAATGTTGCAAACATCCAGAGACTAATTACCAGTTTGTTTAGAACAGGAGGACTGTTTATACGTCTGTATTTAGACTAGTGTGATTGAATAAGTGCGATACTATAACATGATGTCTAATGCAGCGTGATGCTTAATAACTTAAACATTATTTCTAAATGCACATCAAATTATGCACAACTTCAAAATGGGCAGGAGTGACAGTTTTGATGTTGTTTACCTAAAGTGGGATCTCTAAGTGCGGAGCATAGTTGCAGTATGGTAAGTGCCTGAATAACAATTTGTGTTAACACGTTTATCATAAGGCAAGATTTCTAAATGAAATTTCAGAACATATTTACATGGGCGGAATCATATAATAGCAGCTTATTTTATTGTTATTATCTACCCTATAGACAGTATTTCTAAGTGTGGATGAGATGCTGAAAACAGTACATATAAATCCTAAATAGCATGAAATCTAATGTATGGAGTGCTTGGCATGTCATACCTAAACATAGCTGCTATTGCGCATAGAGAAAGTAAACCACGGAACATGATTTCTACTATGGATTATACTACAACATGCATATTACCCACCCCTTTTTTACTATCCAACCCCAAAGTCATTTACATAATTATTGCAGGCCTTTGAATAGGAATTATGTAACTGAAAATAAAGAAAAAAAGAAGAAGTTAATTATATGGAGCCTACAGAATAGGCCCAAGTCTCCAGGTCCTCAATGCCAAGTATTGTTTCGCAACCTTTCTCATAATTCGGAGTTCCCTAAGGACCTCAAGAGATTTTGGGCAGTGCTCCTACCCAGATTTCATAGCCAAGATAGGGTAAGTGCAGTGTAGAAAGGCCAGTCTTTGTGTGTCAAAGATTAGAGGGAGCTCAAGGGTCCCGAGGCAATTCTCACATAAAAGGTGCAGAACTTAGTGGTCTAAGAGTAGAGTGAGAGTGCTCGACATAGTTTTGAAGAGTTTAAGTAAGAAAACAATTTTGAAAAAGGGTAAGTAAGAAATAGTTTTGAAAAGAGAGACTTTATTGGAATAGTTTTATGACAAAGTTTAACAGATGAAAACAATTTGAAGGAGCATGCATACAATTCTCAGAACCAAAACAAAATCAGCATCACACCAAAGACCAAGAATAGTCCAGCAAACACAAGCAATGGAAGGGGATTGGAGGGACTAATATAGAGCATGCGAGGCAAACATGTAGCAGACAGGAACATATATGAGCACACAATCAGAAACTCCTACAGGTTTATAGGGTCAGGGGGACAGTAGGGTATTGGATTAGATTAACATATCAACATCAAACAACTAAGACCATGATCAAATTAACGTACCCAATCATGGGGATTCACATAAGAAACATGTACTAAGCATACAGAAACATGCTAGTCATTGACAAGTAAAGCATAACTTAACATGTAGAGGGAATTCAGGATCCTAATTACATGTTAAATAGCAAAAATAGTAAATACAAGCATATCAGAAATACAAGGAATTGTAAAATTAATAGAAACATGTTGGTTTGAGGAACTGAAATCTGAATTAGAACATACCAGTGAAGTGAAGAAAGTAAAACACAAAGAAGAAATAGGAGAGGCACAGTAGTCAGCCTTGGCTCGCAGCCGACTAACTTAGAATAGTAGCAAGTAGCACAGAAGAGAGAATAGAGAGTTTTGGTTGTGAGAGAGAGTTGAACAGATTTTTGTTTGTCTCTTATGCCAATGAATGAATAGAGTATATATAGTTTGAAAGCGGGCAGAAGAATATGGTAAAAATAATAGTTCAGCAGTAATTATAGAAATAAACATTAATTAGAATCAATTTAGTAGACAGACTTCCTTTAATTAAGGAATCATACTCAAACGGTAGGAAGTAGTGGAAAAATAAGGAAAGGAATCAAGTAAAGCTGTTTATAACACAATAAGTAAGTAGTACAAGTGTAATATAGGTATAGAGCATGCAGTTAAGGTCAAGTTCAGAATCCTATTTAAGGACAAAATATACAAATTAGTTTGATAGCGGAATCAACCAGAGAAATAAGGCAAGAGATATTTCAAATTCTGGAAATCAGTAAGGAGATCCTCGAGTGAGATTCTCATTACAGGTAATCAATATTTATCAAAGAAAAATATCACACATGAGCGGAGTAACATGCTATAGGCAAGGATAAACAGGAAGCCAACCTTAATTAAAGGGATATCTCAAGAATCAATAGAGAATATCATGCAAGATCGATGAAGAACCAATCACAGGGATTCGAAGATCCACAAACAGAGAACAATACCACTTTTAGGAGAAATTAGCATAAGCTCATGAGAATAAATAGATTAAACTCATAATAGACAAAAATCAGCAACTCTAACAAGCACACATAGGGTAAAACCATATAAATCAGGAATTCACATAGAGCATGACCTAAATTAACAGAATAGAGGTAATACATGCAGGAGAAGTGAAGTTTCAGCAACATTGGTGAACCAGAAATAGAATAAGATCACATAATAGGCAGGAATAGTTGCAACCATACACTCTAACAAGCAAACATAGGGTAAAACCACAGAAGCATAGAACATTCATAAGAAATATATAGATTAATTGAACATAGCAACCAAGACGAACTCAGAAACTTAAGAAACATTAGGGTTTTCAACAGAATAACTCGGGTAAAGGATAAGGCTCAAACAAAAGCTTAAACACAATGAGAGTCGTAGATTAATACCAAAAAAATCAGAAGAAAAACGTTTTTTTTAAAAGGGGTTAAAACCCTAGTTGAAGATGAAGAGTTACTTTACAAAAATCGAAAAAAAAACCTTTGAGGAAAATAACAAAAACTCATAATATACACAGATCTAAAAGAAATCAGAAAATCTTAAAAAGTAGGTTTTAGAGAACTCAGAGAAGATGAGAAAACCTTAAAATGTTACCGGTTTTAGCCGGAAAAGTAATAGATCTTACTCGAACGGCCGGAGGTGGCCGGAAAATGGCATGAAGGACCATAGGTAGGAGTTGAACCTCTCCAGGTTCACCTGAGGACCTCAGGGTAGCATCAAACCGATTTGGGGTAAAACAGAGGCCATGAGATGATGAGAGGCCATGGTTTCCGGCGTGGGATGTGGCCGGAGAAGGTGGACAGGGTCCATCAGAGAGGAGGGGAGAAGATAAGGTTCTAGAGAGAACCAAAGATAGAGAGAGGGAGACAGAGAGACCGGTTGAGAGAGAATGAGATGGGGGAAATGAGAGACGGGGGTAGTCATTAGGGGGTTAAATTAGGAAGGGGCTAATCTGGACCATTGATTCAAAATAATCAATGACTCATATGGAATGGGGATTGGGTCGGGTAGGATAGGGTATTGGGCTTGGGGTCTGGTTAGTTATTTAATTTGGACCAGGTTTAATTAGGCTATAATTTAAATAAATTGGCTAATTGTTAAATACCCACCAAAATTAGATAAATAATTAATAAATTTAGCTAATAATTAGATAATGTGAAATTAAAGCTAAATAGGTGAAATTAAGGTAATTAAATAATATTAGAAATATAAAATGGCTGATTATTGAATTAAAATAGCATAAAGTGTACAATTAGGCTATAATTGCAAAATTGTTGTATGTATAGCCATAGAATGCCGAATTTGCTAATTTGTGAAATAATTAAATCCTAATAGGAGTAAAAATGATATATTGAGCTAAGAAATACTTTGAAATTACTTGTAATGTAATTTATGAATAATTATTAGATATAAAGTACTGAATAAATTAGAAAAATAAATTGATAATAATATGGAAAATTATGGAAAGATACCAATTATAAAAAGTAATTTTGAAGATATATATGCAAATTTAAAAATAAGTTTGAGGAAAAATTGGGTATCAACAGTAGGGAAATCTAAGTTTAGCAGACACCGGATAATGCTGACCCATTTGTGATATCAAAACTGCTCCAATGCCTACTCCTTTGAAATTTGCAGCTCTATTAAAGAATATTCTCCAACCGTCATATACTTTGGTAATGTCTTCCCCTACGAATGACACTTCTTCATCAGGAAAATATGTTTTCAAAGGCTCGTATTCTCCTCCCACCGGATTTTCAGCAAGATGATTTGCCAATGCTTGTCCCTTAACCGCCTTTTGAGTTACATAGACGATATCGAACTCACTCAATATTATCTGCCATTTAGCCAACTTCCTAGTAGGCATGAGTTTCTGAAATATGTACTTTAGAGGATCCATCCCGGATATGCGGTATGTAGTGTAGGCACAGAAGTAATGCCTCAATTTCTGAGTTGTTTGTTGACATCCAATTTTTTACTGTATATTTTCAATATGCAAAATAACTTTAAAATGACATATATATGCATATGTAAGCATATTCAAGTGCTTTATTATTTTTTCATAATTTTAAAGGTTTTTAAATCAATTTACTTCCTCTTTTTATCCATAAAAACGCAATAATCATTTCCAAAATTATTATTTTTGGTAAATAATCTATTTGATTTTCATTTTTATGCAAAAATATAGCTAATTTAATTTTTTCATATTTTTATAAATTTATTTGGTATTATTTAAAGCTAAAGTGCATAATTGCAATATTAGTCTCTTTTAAGATTTAATTGAGTTTATATTCATAAAATCAAATCCTATATTTTTTAAAGTGTCTATTATATATCATAAACCATTTTAGTGCTTTCAATTTATTTCCAGAAATTGATTTACTATTTTTTTAATTTTAAAAGGGAAAATTGGCTATTTAAATAATAGCCCAATTACCTTTTAATTTTAGCCTAAATCTAATCCCAAATTGAACCCAATTTCCCCGGACCTATTCACATTCAATCTCGACCCCTAACCCAATTAAATGACCCAATCCAGATTCCCCACCTACCCTCTTTAATCCAGGCCGTTGATCTTTCAGATCAACGACCAATAGTTGCCCTTTCCATTTTTAACTTTAAACGACCCCTTACCCTACCTCATTCTTCACCAAACTCCGCCTTTCAATCCCCTTCCCTCCCAACCCTCTTTGAAACCCCTTATGAACTATTGTCGCTTCCTCTAATCACACCTTAATCCACCCTAATACCTACCTAATCCATGACCCTCGTTGTCATTTGAGGCGTGTATCAGCCTCCTATGGCTCCTGGGTGTTTTTTTTTGTTGTATTATGGCCAGACCTTGAAGGGATCTGGTCCATTCCTTGCTCGACTGTTGTTCATGGCCTTTCTCCGGCCATACACAACCTTTCTCCGGCCATTTATGGCCTTGCACGGCAAGTCCTTGACTTTTTCGAGTTAGATTGGTAACTTTCGAAGTCCTTCTCATTTTTCTGGGTTCTTTGAAACCCTAATCTCTAAGACCTTTCAATTCCTTTCAGATCAATCTTAGATCTGTGCTTACTATGAATTTTTTAAGTGTCTCTCGAAGTTTCTTTGACTTTTCTTTCAAAACGACTCTGCACTTTTCAATGATTAGGGTTTTCCTTTAAGTTTTTCAAAAGATCTCTTCTCTGATCTTAATATTGTTTGTGATTCTACTATGTTTAAAACGATTTGCTCATATTGTTCTTCTATCTTTTTCAGCATGATAAAAACCCTAGTTCCTTTTAGTCTTATTCAAGTTCTGAAATTATTTGTTTAATTATGTACTTTTGCTTTGTTTCTGATTCTCTTCTCCTTGTTTCACCTATTTGATTTGAGTTCTTAAAATCGACTAGTGTTGAAGCCCTAAAATTCTTAGAAGTTTTCTCACTTATTTCTATTGTGAAACCTGTACTAGTTTCTGATTTCTCTTACCTAATACTATGTTTTTCTTCACTGTTGATTCTATGTGACTTGACCTACTTGACTACTGTGCCTCGAATGTTTGTGTTATCACTTTTGCCATTATGTTTAACCTTGCATGTCTGATACTTGTGTTCACTCTATTTATATACTGAAGTCTCTTCCTCGATTGATCTTGATTTGATGACTGATTGCAAAAGCTTTTCTTTTATGAACCATAATTTCTCTCGCTTGTTTAAAATTAATTGATTCCTTTCCATTTACTGTGATGTTTTACCTTGTTGAATCCTCTCCCAAAATAAGCCTATTTTGTACTTAGACTTGATTGTTTACTTCATGCTTTTACTGCCTCCTTATATGGCAATAATCAATCTATCCCAAACTGATTTTCTTTCCTTAATTGAAACTTGTTAGTACCCGTTAAGCCATGATTCCTTAGTTAAATGGAATCACTTGGGTTAATTGATTCTAATGGTGATTATTTCCACGTTTTTGTTAAGACTTTACTTATTACCTTACTTATCACTCATTTTCAAAAGCTATAAATACCCACCCCCTCTTCTTTCAAAACACACGAACAATTTGAGTTCAAAACACACACTTACACTTAAAACTCTCTTTCTTTAGTGCTACTTGCGCTATTGCTTTGCCTAGTCGGCTGAAAGCCAAGGCTAGACTGTGGACTCTTGTTTGCTTTACCTTTCTCCACTTTGCTTCTTTACTGGTATGTCCTAGCTTACTCTTTAAGTCTCAACAACAATGTGTTTCTTTAAGTTGCTTCAGTTTCTCATTCATGCTCACTTCTTCCAAAGTTTATGCATACTATTTACATTACTGGCATGCTGAAATATATTCCCTTCTTTAGATTAATGTTTCCCTATGTATGTACTCTGTCAATCGCTTGTTAAAAGATTTTTTGACTTATGAATCCCAAACCCCATATCCCCTCTATGTGTTGTGTTCCTTTGGTTGGTTTGTGGGCAGACCAACATCATCTATTGATGTACATGACCAAACCTGCCCCTTTCTGGGGTCATAAGCTTCATACAATGTATTCCCCAAAACCCCTCAACCCTTAGTGTAACTATTGATTCTAGATATTTTGAGCTCTACTACCACTATTTTCAAATCACCCTTAGATACTTACTATTTCCAACTTAGTTTTAATCAATCTCTATCCTGCACTTCCACTATAGTCTTAGAACCTAGGTTCTGCCCCTCTTGTGTGAGCCTTGCCTTGGGACCCTTGAACCCCCTCTGAACTTGGACACACAAGGGCTACCCCTTCTATACTGCACTCATTCTTCTCTGGTTATGCAAACTTGGGTGTAAGCACTACCCGGGGTCCCTTGAGACCCTTAGAGAACTTTGACACACCCAAGTATGAGAAATTCTTTGAACACCGTGGGCATCTGAAGTGATTTATTATATAACTCAGATAGGAGATCAAGATCAGGTTTCTTTTGGTTATAATTTCTTATTTTTGCGCTTCTTTTGTAATTCAAGTATTTGGTCTGTAATAATTTATAACGAATATTGGGGTTGTCTAGTAAAAAGGATGGGGTAATTATGCATGTTTTGAGGGTAAACATCCTGCCTGTAGGATCTGTTTGTCAATTCTGCATGTTTTACTTCCACACTTAGACATTCTACCTATAGGATCTGTTTAACATTTCTGCATGTTTTACTTCCACACTTAGACATCATGCCTATAGGGGCTAATGGAGATAATCAGACATCATGCCCACAAGGTTAAAATCAGCTTTGAAATCAGATGTCATGCCTATAAGGTTAATATCAATATTTTTATAGAGATTATGCTTATAGGAATTTCGTTGTGATCAAATAAATCCTGGCTATTCTATTTCGTGTTCAATTAGATACCATGCCTATAGTACAAAAATTATCCTTGAATACTTAGATACCATGTTTGTAGGAATAAAAATCAGTTATAATAGAAATCATGTCTATATGACCTAAAACCAGTTAGTTAAAAAATAAGTTTGACTCGTACTATTCTGAATCAGTTCAAACAACCTACTCCTTTTAGCAATACGGTTTAGAAAAGCATGCCTATAGGATCCAAATAGCTCATTTAGAATTGTTTACTTGTTTTACTACACTTCTAATCAGCAATAGATATCATGCTCCTAGGACATCACTATTACGCCTAGGCAAGCCTTAGGTAATAATAATGATAAAATTGAATCCACCTTTATTTAGTTAGCAACTACTACAACCAGAAGGCAAGCTTGATTCGGACTTCTTATCTGAGCTGTATAATGAATCTAGTTCTAACTCGAATCCCCTACTTTAGGATCTTAAAAATTCAGACATTAATTGTGTTTGAGTCGTGCTATATATATGTATTATTTGCAGAGAATTATATGAGCCTTCTAAATTGCTTACATGTTCCCCCTTTAAATGTAGTCCTACGTGTTTTGTGTGTCGCATTAGTCTTTTTACCTTAAACCTAAGAGTCAGCCTAAATCCTCCCTCTTATAGGAACAATAGTCCTAAAATTTCTCCTGGACTAATAGGAATGGGATGGGTAATAGCACATAATAGATGTCGAGACCAATCTGCGCTTTAAAAACCTTTATGGGGTGGGAATGGTAGATATGGATAAGATGACCGGTGTGATAATACCACGTATAGCCCCTCATTTGAGGAGTGATTGTCGGGTATTGCATTAATGTGATCCATATTACAAAAAACAAAACCTAGGACCTCTTTACATTCATCAATATGCTTAGTTATATCTCTTTCAAAACTTTGCTTTATTTAATCATTTTCAAACACTTGTGTCTTTAAAATCACCTCTTATTTGACCCTTGTTTGTTCGCTTGTTAATTGCACAAATTCACAAAATCTATCTGGCCAGGAACCACACTAGTGGATCTTTTGGGGTGCCTAACACCTTCCCGTTGGGATAATTTCAAACCCTTGCCCTATCTCTGGTTATCAAACATAGTTGTAGTTGAACCCTATAGGTTCCCTATCGCACCTTAAAATCGTTAGGTGGCGACTCTTCAAAATTGCAAAACCCCTTTCCCAAAAGGAGAGAGTTGTCCCAACCAAATGTCATAAACCCGATTTTACGAGAAAAAGGGGCACGACACTGTCCATGTCAAAGCACAACAAGTGCGTTCAAGTAGAGAATACTGTGCTTCATAAGTAGTGAACTTCTTACTCAAGTAATATATGGCTTGCTCCCTTATTCATGTCTCGTCGTACACATCCAAAGGCTCTATCTAATACAGATAGATAGAGTAGCAAAGGCCATCTTGGATCTGGAGAGACCAGTATTGGTGGTATGGATAGGTACTTCTTGATTTTGTCAAAGGCTTTTTGACAATCCTCGGTCCAGCTTGTTTCGGCATCTTTTCTTGGCATCTTGAAGATGGGTTTACATGTGACTGTGGACTGTGCTATGAAGTGGCTGATATAGTTTAGACGTACTACGAAGCTCATCACATCATTTTTGCTCTTAGGTGGTGGTAACTTCTGAATAACGTAGACTTTAGATGGATCTAGCTCGATCCCTCGATGACTGACGATGAGTCCCAATAACTTTCCTGCGGGAACCCCGAATGCACACTTTGCAGAGTTCAGTTTCAAGTTGTACCTCATTAGTCTATCAAAGAACTTTCTCAAGTCTGCTATGTGATCTGTGGCCCTCTTGGATTTGATAATGACATCGTCCAAATATACCTCTATTTCTTTGTGTATCATATCATGGAAGATGGTTGTCATGACTTTCATGTAAGTGGCCCCAACATTCTTCAGACTGAATGGCATCATATTATAACAATACACACCCTACGGTGTGATGAAAGCTGTATTCTCTGCATCTTCTACATCCATCCAGATCTGGTGATAACCTGTGAAGCAATCTATAAAGGATTGAAGTTCATTCTTGGCGTAGTTGTTGATCAAAATGTATATATTTGGTAGTGGAAAGTCCTCTTTGGGATTTGCTCTGTTTAAATCTCGATAGTCAACACATAATCTGACTTTCCCATCCTTCTTCGGAACTGGCACAATGTTAGCTAACTGGGTTGGGTATTCAACCACCCTATGAACTTTGGCTTTGATCTGCTTGGTAACTTCTTCCTTGATTTTCAGGCTCATGTCTGGTTTAAACTTTCTGAGTTTCAGCTTGACTGGTTCACACATGGGATTGATAGGCAGATTGTGAGCTACTATGGACGTGCTCAAACTGGTCATGTCATCGTATGAGCACGCGAAAATGTCCTCATACTCTTTTAGGAACCGAATGTACTCTTCCTTCTCTACCTATGACAAGTAAATATTGACACAAGTCTCTTTGATGGTCTCGGTGTCACCCAAATTTACTACCTCGATCTCGTTCAGATTGGACTTAGGCTTATTCTCAAAATTTTCAACCTCCTTGACAATTTCCTCGGGCATCGCATCTTCTTCACCTGAATCACTGTTCTCATATTGCGTTGTCTTATTGCATGTCACAGTCACTGGTTCATCAGGAAAAGTAATAATAATACTATAGAAAGCAAAAGTGCAAAGATGGTAGTGAATAATAAAGAGAAAATGCATTTGATTAAAACTGAAAAAGCATCCAAACAAAGTATGTCTCGATGAATTGAGAATTTATTTCGAAACAAATAAATCTTAAAACAAAATTATGGGAAATCTTAAATTCCTATAATGGCTTATAGAAGTAAATTCTGCCAAGCTACCTAGGGACTCGGCGGGCTCAGGATGGTGTGGCGGTCCAATTCCTGAGAATATCTCCCTTCTTCATGGTCTGAATAGTGAGGCCATCTTCCTCCTCCTCCTCAATTACGACACTATAGTCCATGTCTTCATCCTCCAAAAACAAATTCTTCAACCCAGCTAGTGCTACTTCTTTTGCAGTCCCCCATATTGTATCAGCCCGGTGAAAAGCTTGTTCTAGATATGGCACTGTCTGCTAAAGGGAGTAATACGGTCCATGACATGGAGGCAACAATTTCTATACTTTTGCCATGTGTACTCGTATCCGAGCCCAAAGGTGATACTATGCTTTTTCCGCTGTATTGGATTAGTGATACCTTGAATGTGCTTTCCCAATCCTTTGCCGGGTTCATATCCAGACCAGGCCAATATGCTTTCTATTTTACCACTCCACCATTTATCCTTCTCGATGGCGTTGACCCGTTCAATATGATGATAGGTTTCCCCTCCTAGCCTTCTTCTATGTCCCATGGTCGGGATGGTTTGACAAGTGTAAATGGGGTAACTTCCATCCCCGTGAATGATTATCTCTTAAACAGTTCCATTCAAACTTCACGGCTTGATGTAGTGTGGAAGGCACGACTCCGGCAGTATGTATCCATGGTCGGCCTAATATAAAGTTATATGAGGCTGGTATGTCAAGTACCTGAAATTCAACGTCGAACCAAATTGGCCCCATCTGCAAGAAAAGGTTGACTTCCCCGATCGTGGCTCTCTGGGACCCATCGAAAGCTTTCACGTTCATGTTTCCTATCCGTATTTCGTGGAAACCTTTGTCCAACCTTTTCAGAGTATCCAATGGACAAATATTTATGATTGAACCTCTATCAACCAAGACCTTGGCAATAAACTTGTCTTCAAATTGCACCGTAATGTGCAATGTTCGATTGTGATTAATCCCCTCAGGTGGCAGCTCATCTTTGTGAAAGATGATCTTATGACTTTCTAGTACTTGCCCAACCATGTTGGCAATTTCTCCGCCAGTGATGTTATTGGGTACATAAGCCTCGCTCAACACTTTTATTAAAGCGTTCTTGTGTGCCTTTAAATTCTATAATAATGATAAGATAGATATCTGAGAAGGGACTTTGTTCAAATGGTCAACAACATAATACTCCTTTGCCTGTACTTTCCTTCATAGGTCCTCTGCCCCGGTCTCAATGATAGGCTACCTATTAGTGGCATCCTTGCTTGATCCTCCTAAATGTTCCAGTGTATAGACTCTTCCTGTTCTAGTCATTCCTTGTGCGACATCAGATTCCTCTACCTTGACCTTCCCTTTTTGCCGAGCCTCGGCAACATAATCCCAGGTTATTACTTTTGAGTTGAATGGGGGTGTGGTTGATACTGTCACAGTGAAAGGTGTGACCACTTCTACTTCAAATGGAGCAGGGTGGCCGCGGGCGGAGCCACCTCTACCTCGAATGGAGCTGATGTAGTTACTTCAACCTCGATTGGTGACTGAGTCTGTACCACAATAGGAGTAAGTGTGACTGCAACTTTAAAGTCATCGCCTTCTCTAATAAACCAAATCGACCCCTCAGGGTCCCATTCTTCATTCTTTTCTATCACATGGACACCACCACCTATATGATCAGGGAGGGGATTACAGTGGACATTAGGTGCGGCTTCCTTCGCTTGTATGAGCTTGTTGGCAATTAGTGTCTGGATCTTATCCTTCAATGTTCGACACTCAACAGTGGTGTTCCCCTTCATACCAGAATGGTACGCACAAGTTTTGTTTGGATTGACCCATTGGGATGGATTTTCTAATGCGACAATTCTTGATACCCAATTTTTTCTTATATGTTTTCAATATGCAAAATACCTTCAAAGTAGCATATATATATGCATATATAAGCATGTCCAAGGGTTTTATTATTTTTCGAATAATTTTAAAGGTTTAAATTGATTTATTTTCTCCCTTTTGATCCATAAAATCCCCAATAACTATTTCCAAAATTGTTATTTTAATAATTCACCTATTGGATTTCTATATTTATGCCAAAATATGGCTAAAGTAATTTTTATATATTTTTATAATTACATTTAGTATTTTTAAAGCTAAGTTGCACATAATTGCAATATTAGCCCTTTTAAGATTTAATTATGTTTTATATGCGTAAAATTGGATCCTGTATTTTTAAATTTCTAATTATGTACTGTAAATCATTTTAGAACTTTAAATTATTTTTTAGAAATTATCTACTATTTTTTATAAATTAAAAAGGGAAAAAACTAGTTATTTAACTTTTAGGCAAATTGGCTTTCAATTGTAGCCCAAAATTGGACCCCAATTTCCCATCCCAATTTCAATTAAAACCCGACCTACACCGTTTTTACCCATCCCCAAACCCGGATCCCCACCTACTCTTCTCATCCTAGCCGTTGATCTCTCAGATCAACGACCCCTATTCCCTCTTACCTTTTTAACTCAACGACCCCCTAACCCAATTCATTTCCCACCAAACCGCCGGCCTAGAATCCCCTTTACTCTCCAATTCTCTCTGAGACCTAAATCTAACCCTAGTCAGTGCCACCCAAACCAGCTCTAATCCCCTTCGATCCTCACTCAATCCATGGATTCCCATAGCTGTTTGAGACGTGTACTTGTCTCCTACATCTCCTGGTTGCCCGTTTTTGTGATTTCGTGGAAAGATCTCGAAGATATCTAGTCTAGACCTTGCGCAACTTATATCCATGGTCTTTTATGCTACTTTCCGACCATCCATCGCCGTTCGAGTAAGATCCATGGCTTTTCCGACTGAAACCGGTAACGATCTAATGTTTTTCTCATCCTCTCTGGGCTTTCTGAAACCCTAGCTCTTGAGATTTTCCACTACTTCTTTAGATCTGTCTTAGATCTAAGTGTATCCATGAATTTCACTTATTAAATGTTTTCCTTTCAAAATCTCTTATTTTGAGTAACTATTTCGATTTTAGTTGCTTTTTTCTAAACTAGGGTTTACTGAAACTCGTTTTCTCAAAGTTTTCATGATTTTCGATTGTTAATCATATGTTCTTAGGTGTTATTGACTGATTTCTGCTAGAATTGTCTGGACCCTAACTAGTTTGTGTTAAAGCTCTAGTTTTCATATGTTTTTGCTTCGATTCTGAGTCTTTCCGAGCTACTTGTTACATTGTCGGTGTTGTGCTTTGACTTTCATGTTTTTCCCTTTTAGCCTAGTTCAGTATCTTGTGACTTTTACCCTAGTTCAACTCCACTAGGGTTTTTTAGTCGATCCCTTGGCAATTTTGTCGATGTTTATGAAATTCTATTTTTTACCTATTTGTCTATTTATGGAAAACTGATATTTTCCCTCTCTTCAAATCAGTATTATTTTGAATCTCGATTGACTGATTTGCTTGTTTAAAATTATGTGTTGATTATTGATTCATTCCCTTATTTATAACTTTGATTATTCTTATTACCTTATTGTCTGTAATGTCACTGATTCTTTACGATTTCTTCCTTAATTAAACTTCTGTTGCTTACCTCTTTACTTGGGTTTGATTTGATTTTCTTTCCTTAAGTGACTCATACCCTCTAACCATTAGGAATTTGTCCTTAATTAAAGGAAGACTATACTAATTTTATATGTAATTTCCTTGATTACCGAATTATGATTTCTATACCTTATTCTGCCACACTCCTAAAGTACTATATATACTCTCATCTACTCTCAATTCAAGACACGAACAATAGTTCAGAACACAGACATGCACACTCAAAGTCTCTCTTCTTTCTCTACTACTTGTGCTACTGCTTTGTCTAGCCGGCTGAAAGCCAAGGCTAGACTGTGGGACTCTAATTGCTTTGCTTTTTTGCACTTTGCTTCCTTAATTGGTATGTTCCTAGTTCAGTTCTGAAACTCAACTCTATATGCTCCATTGTTTGTCAATCCCTGTCTCCTTCTGCACTAACTTAAGGGCTCATGTTAATTAATTGCCCTTATTATTTACTGCTTTATTCAGCGTGCTTAAGTTCTTCCCTCTCTTATTAAGATGTAATCAGCATGTCAAGTTGAATTCCTATTTAGGTCCCTCAACTAGTATGTCCCCAATGTACTTGATTAATGCTAACTCAGACTAATTATGTGTAATAAACCCCTGCGTGACTACTCCTGTACCCTGTCTCATGCCTTATTACTATTATAATTTTAAGCATGATTCCCTTGTTAACTCTCTGAAGTAGTTGTTTGTGTTCTAAAGACCAGTCACTCCCTACTTGCTCCTTCCACTTACTGGTCTATATGCATCTCTTCTCAACCATATTTATGTGTTTCTGATTTGGGTCCTCTATGTCCCCAACCCCAGTTTCCCTGTTTTAACTTCTGAAGTTGTACTACTCTTTGAACTTGTTCTGTTTGTGATGTTGTTGCTCCTATCCCCTTCCCCTTTCAAAACTAATTTCACTAAGGCAAACATCTTCTGCTATTTTGCATACTTATTTCAAACATTCTGTTTCAAAACTGTTTTCCAACTCAACTCTTTTAAATGTATGTCAAGCACTCTCACATATACTCTTAGACTACTAGGTTCTGCCCCTTTTATGTGAGCCTTGCCTTGGGACCCTTGAGCTCCATATGAACTTGGACACATAAAAGCTGGCCTTTCCACACTATACTTGCTCTGTCTTGGATATGAAATCTAGGTGTGAGCACTGCCTGGGATGCCTTGAGGCCCTTAGGGAACTCTAACACACCTAGATATGAGAAAGGCTATGGAACAATATTGGCACTTGAGGTGATTGATTATATAACTCATAGAGGAAGTCCTAATAAGGCTTCATATAGTGTAACTTCTTATTTTCATTACTATAATGTAATTCGTTTCAATGTTGGTCTGTAATAACTTGTTGTAAACAAGTATTGTGGTTGGCTAGTGAAAAGGGATGGGGTAAATATGCATGCTATAGTTGTTAAGGGTAGAAAATATATTATTAAGTTTATGTTCCTAATTGCACAATGGAAACCATGCTTAGGATTCATACATGCATTAGAAATCATGCCCTTAGGTCTTATATTTATTGTTTCAGCATGTGCACCCTTATATAATCATGTGTTAAATTCTGTTAGTAATTAGCACTTTACTATTATGTTCTACGCTGCCACGTGCATAGAGAAATCTTGCTCTTAGGATTTCTGCATCATGAGTTTTATATATGCATCTTAGATACAATGTTTCAGGATCTTGTTCATACTTGCATTCACACTTAGTGTAAACTGATGATTATAAAAAAGGTAAAACAACTTCACACTTGATTATTCTGAAAAAATATTTGTAATAATATCTACATTCGACTAAAACAACATGCTTCTATGGTAAAAAATAATTTCCAAACTGTCTTAATAATTTTGAGTAACTGTTGCATACTACTTTACGCCTAGACAAGCCTTAGGTAATTGCTTAAATAAAAACAAGAACCACTTTTGTTTAATTATCAACCGTTAAAATCAGTAGGCAGGCCTGATTCGGACTTCTTTTTTGAGTCATGTAATAAATCTGGTTCTGATGTTATCACATAGACACCCTTCTTTAGGATTCTGAATTTAGACTTTAGTTGTGCATGAGTCATGCTATCTAAGTGCATTATTTGTGGAGGTATACCTGAGCCTTCTACTTGATTCTATGTTTCCCCCCTAAATGCAGTCTTTTATGTTCTTGTTTGTCGCTTAGTATTTCGCTTTTAAACTTGAGGGTCTTCCTAGAACCTCCTTATTATAGGATATGAGTCCTAAATCCCTCCGGGACTGATAGGAAGGGACGAGAAACAGCATAGAATAGGGGTCAAGACCAACCTTTGCTTTAATTACCTTCATGGGGCGGGAAAGGGTAGATATGGATATGATGACCGATGCGCTAGTAACACGTGTTGCCCTTCCTTGAGGAGTGTTATACCGGGTATTGCATTGATGTGATCCATATTATAAACAAACCTCGGACCCCCTCCCTTTTATGCTTAGATTGTAATTCTTTTCATTAATTGTTTTTCAAACATCTGTGTTCTTAAACTTAAATCCTCTATTATTTGAGCCCTACTTGTCTATCTGCTAATTGTACAAATTCACAAAATTGTCTAACCGATAACCACACTAGTGGATCCTGAGGGGTGCCTAACACCTTCCCCTTGGGATAATTTCAAGCAATTACCCTATCTCTGGTTACTAAACATAATTAGAAATGAACCCTATAGGTGCCCTAGCGCACCTTAAAATCGTTAGGTGGCAACTCTTCAAAATTGAAATACCCATTTCCCAAAAGGAAAGAGTTGTCCCATAGCGAAATGTCATAAATCCGACTTCCGATTGAGGAAAAAAAGGGTCGCACTCTGCTGGGGATATTCAGGCTTTTACCATTTCATACCGTTTTTGTGAATTTGTACCCTCCCTATGTGCAATTATTTGTTTAATTTCTTCTTCAAAAGCAAAACTGACATATCTTTCTTGTTTTCCTTCCTTTACCGCCGCTTTAAATTATAAAATTGTTATATTTATCGCTTTCTTAACGTGCAAATACATGTTAACATACTTTAATTATTGCATAATCATTCTCAACATCATACTCCACTCGTGCCAAACAAATACTATAGCAATGTTTGATGAGTGGTTGTGTCTTTCCTATATCATTACCCTCTAAATTCGAAAAGGCATATTTGCAGTAAAACTAGTCGATTGACGGTGCAGTTCGATAGTTCTGTGCCTTCTCCCTTGAGTTGTCCGCTCAAGGGTACCAGTCTAAAACCCTATAGAAACCTTACTCTATTTAAATTGTGCATGCATCATGGTCAAACCTAGCTGGGTCAGTTATGTTGTCCACCTAATGATCCTTTAAGATAGCCTTGTCCAAAAGTCCACTGGGTTTTCCTAAACCCAAACGGACATCATCACGTTCTGTGCATTTATTTGGGAAACTAAATATTTCATGCTAATTGTTGATGTTAAATAGTCGAGTCTCGTAGAGGTAAGGGCCTAACCTTGTTTGTCTTGCATAAATATGAGGCACGAAGTCCCCAGATTTGGCATGGTCACCAACATCCACCCAAGATTGCTAAGTTAGTAGAGGGATTTACATTCTACTGACAAAACCCTCGTCAGAAAATGTCTGGGCAATCTACCATCCCTCCTGGAGGTCCAGCCTAACATCATGATAATAAAAGCTACTACCTTATTTTGGGATTGTGCGACAGCCGTGTTCCGCTTTGGGGACATAGAAATGACACCTTTGCTAGAGGAGATAGGAGGATTGGCCGGTCTAGTGTGGGAAACTTTGGGTTTGCTAATGCTTGAGAACCGCAAAGGTAAGGGTTTTCTTAAAATGATGGGTTTGAAGAAGAATGTATAATTGGTATGCCTGAAGGAATCATACATCCATTTTGACTACCTTTATGAAAGGTATGGTCACAGCAAATCATACTGTACCTACCCTGATGAGTTTGCTATCACGTCCTTAGGACATATTCATCGTAGGGTGTTCGTCTTTATGTTTTGCTTCCTGGGTCTGATCGTGTTTCTAATAAAGAAAGAGAGAATCCATACTAGGCTGGCTATGGTAACCAAGACCCTAATGGAAGGGGTTGGTGGGCAAACATTCAGCATTATACCCATGATCATCGCAAACATATACCGAGCCTTAGAGATGTGTCAACGAGGAACGAGACACTTCGAAGGCTGCAATCTACTACTTCAGCTTTGGCTTATGGAACATCTCCAAAAGGGCGAATACCGACAAGAAATTCAGCGGAGGGACTGGGATGACCATATCGCTTTCCACCATCCAAAGCGAATGAATTACATCCTAGACATGTTCACTCAGCCTTAGAATGCCAATGAGTGGGTTGAGCTCTTTGATAATCTGACTGTAGAACAGGTTCAGTGGATGTTCGAGTGGTTTCCAACAGAAGAGTTCATCAGCCGATCTAGAGATGCACCTTTCCTGATACTAATTGGTCTAAGAGGAACATACCATTACCTCCCTCTTAGAGAGATGAGGCAAGCTGGTAGGAAGCAAGTTATACCCAGGGTCGACAAGATGAGCCATTTCAGAGCTGACTTCCAAAATAATGATAGTCCTTACAAGTTCTAAGCCCAACATATGTGGCACTGCAAGATCGTAATGGGGAAAGACACCATCGAGCTAGACAGAAATCATGTTTGTTGTACTCCTTTATATTTAGGTTGGTTGGAAGACAATCAAGATGGTCTGGGCCAGCCATGGTTCGTTCGAGGTCACATAATTATAGATGAAAAGTCCTAGGCATAAGTCAAGTACAACCAGTTGCGCAAAAGGATCCGTGAATATGAGAGAGAACACCACGAGATACAAGAGTCCAACAAGAAGCTAATTGAGGAGTGGAAAGACATGGCTAGCAGTACCAACAAAAGGCTAGGATACTTGGAGCGAGGCATAGTAGAGCTAGAGGAGAAATTTCTTAAAAGGGTTGAAGATTTTCGAAAGGCTAAAGGGACCGAAGGTGGACATCTAGCCAGAGCATACCTGTTGCTGGGACTTCGTGAATTGGGAAAGCTGTTTGAAGATGCCAGAGATGCCGAGTCTGGGAAAGGTCCTTCTAGGACCAAATATATAGGAATTTACTTTTTCGCTTTATGAATGTAATAAGGCTAATGGCCATTAGTGACTTTTATTTCTTGCTTATGTAGTATTGTTTTGGGACTTGTCTATTTTTATCAATAAAATGAGGCATTTAGCATTCTAAGTTCTCCAAATCAATTTGTCGCTAGGCCTACCTCGGGTACAAAGAGGTTCCCAAATTAGGACACGCTTTACATTCCCGCACTATGTGTTTAAATACTGCAATACTTTTTATAATCCTCACTGACTTGATTACCTTTTGTTTTATTTTTGTTTTTATTGTTCCCCCTCCCCAAAGGTTAATTCCTGCACTCTGGCATCATCATCTTACTTTACAAGATCCAGGGGCCCTCCACCCACTCCTTCTCTCAGTCTCATTAAAGGCAAGAACAAAGGCAAAATGGAAGATTTGAACACATCAGGAAGGAGAACACAGTTGAACGGGTAGAGGCCACTGATGGCCAGGGTATTCGGGTTCCTAACGAGAATGTGTCACAACTTGAACAAAAACAGATGAAATTCCAAGAAGAGCTCGATCAGGTTTGAAATCTAGAAAACCTGTCATTTTCCATCAGCACCCCAGACATCAACTTCCCTAACGCTCAAAACCCTACACCTCCTCAAAATATCCCAAAACAACATAATCATCCCGCGCCTCACCATCACGCAGCTCCACCAAAGAACCAATGCAACACCTGCCATACCCCAAAAAACACTCCACTATTCATCCTAGAACCTCAAAACTCTACAAACGACAATATAATCACCCATACACCACGCCACCATAACAATCCCATCTAAGTGGAGACCATGCCACACTCCACCTAACCTATCTCATACAGACCTAAGTCTGACGAAAAGGATCTATTTATTAGGAACCTGGTCGAGGAGCTTAAGAAACGGACTAGCCGGATCTAGGGCATTGAGGGAAGTAAGATAATTGAAGGGCTGAACTATGAGGACCTTTGAATACAGCCTGATGTCGAACTGCTTGAGGGGTACAAACCACCTAAGTTCGAAATGCTTAATGGTACGGGTGATCCAAGGGTCCATCTGACGACATGTTATGACAAGCTGGTTGGAGTAGGGAAGGATGAAAGGATCCGCATGAAATGCTCATGATGAGCTTGAAGGGAGATGCATTATCTTGGCACATCAGCCAAGATCCCAAGAAGTGGTCAAGTTGGGTAGGCATGGAATCTGACTTTATGCACCGGTACAGAGAATGCACCAGTCCTATTTGTTATTCAAAATTTGAAGAAGCAACCCATTAAGACGTTTCACGAGTATGCCACTCGCTAGAGGTTCGAAGCTGCTAAGGTCAAACCCGCCTTAGAAGAGGAGAAGATGAACAAGTTATTTGTCCGGGCTTAGGACCCATAGTACTATGAGCAGCTGATGATGATTGAGAACCACAAGTTCTCCGACATTATCAAGTTGGGTGAAAGAATTGAAGAAGGTATTAAAAGTGGTATGGTTACAAATTTCGAAGCCTTGCAAGCTACAAATAAGGCTTTATAGTCCGGTGGTGTGTCCAAAAAAGGGACTTATGGGATGTGATGGTTGCACAAAGGACCAATTCTCCCATCAAATACAAAACTTACCCGACACCTCCGCTCACATACCAGCCAACTCCAAATTACCAAGCTCCGCCACCAACTTATTAGTAACCTCCACCTCCTACATACCAACCTACTTCACCCAGATACTCCTAACCCGCTCATGTCTACCAAACTTATAATGCTCAACCATCCCATTACCAATCACCCCTGCACGCCAAAACTTCCTTAGACCTCGACCTAATTCCGATCGCCGACCTCCAAAACAGTACCGCCATCGCTGAACCCATTGACTAGCTATATGAGAAGCTAAAAGATGCTAGTTATGTCACCCCATCCCTGCTGCAACCCCTAAGAACCCTTCTTAGTGGGTTAACCCAAACAAGTCCTGTGCATACCACTCCGGCATGAAATGGCACACCATCGATGAATGTTGCTCATTGAAATAAAAGATACAGTCTTTGATTGATAACAAGATCATTGTGGCAAAGGAACCCGCTCCAAACGTCCACAACAACCCTCTGCCAGACCATAAGGGTAGAGGTATCCACATGATTGAAATAGAAGAAGACTGGGATCCTGAGGGATCAATCGGGTTGATCGTAGAAGGTGATGACCCAAAGAAACCAACAATTACTCTCAACCCAATCATAGTCTAGATCCAAACATCTGAGAATGCTGAGGTAAATATGTCTATACCTCTTGAGTTTGAAGCAGCGACATCCCCAAAGGCACCTGCACCAATTGAGGTTGAATTCGTGTCTCCAGCAAATGCACCCACACCATTTGAGGTTGCAGTCTTGCCACCCAAGGCACATGTTCCATTCAAAGTGAGGATAGCCGCGCTGATCCCAGTGGCAGTGTCAACCATGTCACCATTCTAAACAAATGTTGTACCCTTGGACTATACAACCGACGCGAGAAGGAAGGGCAAGGTTAGGGTTGAAGAAACTGTCGCAACACAGGGTATGAAAAGAACTGGTAGAGTCTATACCCCTAAAAATCTAGTTGAATCAAGCAAGCAGACCTCCAATTAGCCACCCCTCATTGAGACAGGTCCAGACGACCTTTGGAGGAAGAAATAGGCTAAGTAATATTCGGTTATCGACCAGTTAAACAAGACGCTATCACAAATATCCATTCTCTCTTTGCTGCAAAATTCTGAGACACACAAGAATGCTTTGTTGAGGGTGCTAAATGAAGCGTACAGACCAAGTAACATCACTCCCGGGGAAATGGATAATATGGCAGGACAAGTTTTGGAAAGCCACAAGATCACCATTCATGAGGACGAGCTGCCACTTGAAGGGCTGGGGCACAACAAGGCACTGCACATCACCGTGCAATACCAAGATTATTATCACAACCCAAACTGGAGGGCCATGACTAGCACCCGACCACACTTGCCGAGCACCAACGTACATTTCATCTGACCTTCATTATTATCTTTTAGGGCTGACGAGATCAATATAAATGGTAGACCTGGATCATGGACAACAAGCAATAAAATATGACAGCATGAACATACATAGCAGGGGATGACCAGACAATCAAGAAACTACATATAAGGTTTGAGCTACCACACTACTATGAAAGACTATACAACAAAAACTAGCCGACAAGGCATACCAAACTATACATGAGCCGACACCTGTCTATGAGCCTCTAAAAGAACATAAGTGTTGTAACATAGCCGGAACAGGGCCCCGACATACCCATAATGTCCATAACAAAAATTGCATACCAAGACCAAGGCAAGTCCGGAGAAGGGATCTCGCCAATCACTGCTGAACTGGACAGTCTACTGTGGTGGGGGAGCTGCACCTGCCTGTCTATCAGGACCTACAGCACGACATGCAGCGTCTAGAAATAAAAGGACGTCAGTACGAATAAAGTACTGAGTATGTAAGGCAAGGAACCATACATACGATCAGTAATGTAAGCAAGGATAGAGAATATACAACCTGTACCATCTTAGTACCTCTGAGGGATACTTACATGAAATGCATGATACATATGTATAAATACATAAACCTTTAAAGCATTCGCCTCTGTGGGAATCATCATCATCATATCGTACCCGGCCATAATAGGCTCGGTAAAACAAATGTACCCGGCCATCATAAGGCTCGGTAGAATCGTACCCGGCCACGTGGAGCTCGGTAAAACCCAACTGATCAGTGGTTGCACAATAGGTGTCGTACCCGGCCAACTACAGCGTGGCTCGGTAGAGTAAAATAGATACATATATATAATGCATGCTCGACTCATGGAATCATATTCTAAACCTTTCGGAGTGACGTAAGGTTGGTATCCTCTGTACACGTTATTAGGATTAACTCTTCACTATGAACCTTATAAGAATCAGGAAGTACCAACAACATTGATAACATAAGAATAAGAGAAGCAACATTAACATCAATCGTTCCGTAAGAGGGAAAACAATGTAAGTACTGTTAGCTTCTAAGAGTAGAGTATCTTTGGAAGCTCGTTCATTACATTATGTACAATCGGAGTCGTGCAAAAGAAGGAAAGGGATAGCCTCACATACCTTGTATATACTGCCCCAATCTCAAGCTATGCAATTGTCAAAACTCCTTAGTCTACAATAAGAGAAACGATACTATCGTTATCATTTAAGCGTCATAACTATTATGTATCGACCACAACCTATTTTACGATGAAACGGACAGCACCTCCCCTATATATATGACCTCACACCATTCAAAATAGTCACCAAACAGCCCAAACAACATCAATAATAAACATATTGAGCCTCCCAATATAGTCCACACACAGCCTAATCACTCCATACATACGACGACCACCGTAGTCGTGTCAAACAATCTGGAAATGTTACGAATAACTATCAGCCCATAACCCTACATATATATGGTGTTTCCCCACACCCTTCCTCCTCCAAAACTCCACAAGATAGTAGTAAAATACGCAGCCCAACAACAACGCAAAACAGTCCACAAAACAATAACATTACTACCAAACCTTTCGATATATATCTCACAAGTTCTAGCTTCAATGGCTTAGCCGCAACTTGGATAATCTTAAATACATATAGAGTAAGAGGTTCCTTACCTTTATACAGAAAGAACAACTCCAATTTGACCTTAAATTTCCATGAAATATCCCTCCAATGCTGCCACAACAACAAAAAAGCGAAACTAGCGATCAATTAGTGTTTTTCGGCACTAGAATCACTTTAGAAGGCTTGAAATCACCTAGGATTGATATTAAGAACATGAGGGAGTATTTACAGAACATAAACCCTTTAAAACAACCTCCCACACGAGCTGGAACGACACAAAAATGAGCAACAACAAGAAGAACAAGAGACTTACTAGCGCCACGGAATTCCCGACACTTGATTTGTGTTGTTTGCCCCTTTTTGGGTCTTGATTCTTGAGAGAACCTTGAGAGGATGTTCCTAGGGTTCTAAGGTCTGAAAATAGTAAGAAGAAATAACTTAAAACGGGTTGGAGTTATCCTATATAAGTCCAAATAACTTAAACCGCCTTAGTGGGCCCCATAGAGAGGTGCTTAGCGCAGTCTCGCGAAAACGCGAATATCTCTCTACTACGACATCGTATTGATTAACGGTTTAATGCGTTGGAAACTAGACTCATAGATATTTAATTTTGTTGGTAGATCACCCCGTAATTCCTTGTAAATTATGAGAAAAGATTAGAAACATTTGACCTAATGTTTAAGTAAAATTATGAACCTAAGTTGCGACAACTTTTGTCGACTTTTGTTTCATAACTCGTTTGACTTCAAGACTTATGATACGGATATTATATGATTAAAATACCTTAATAAATGACCTCTTGAGTGTATTAAGCACCGCTAGATTACCTGAAAATACGAGTTACAACATCCTTGATTCGTTTAACTTCTAATACTGGTTAATCACCCTTATACACTCTTGTATCACTTAAGACCAATAGGATTGACTTCTTATCATCTCAAAGATAATTCCTTCTTGGATTTATGTTAACTAATATATGGCATGAACTAACACATGTGGATATGGGTTGTAACACCCTCCCCCCTTAGGAACATTCGTCCTCGAATGTAAGGGTTTATGGGGAGTTTAAATCATCGTGGATTCCAATGGAAATTTCCGATCAATTTTCCCCTATAAAATGGTCACTAGCAAAACTTGCAAGTAATTAAGCCCAACATATGGCTTCACAAGGCTACACAAAGCATTATGCGTATTTACATTATCTACATATCACCATTTTGTATTAAGGAGGAGTATTCTCAAATTATTGCTTACCTCATAGAGCCGTTTCACCTTCCAATGTATCCTGTCTTCCACCAGCATCCTTGTTATCTTCATTCTGGAATAAGTAAGGGTATTTAGACTTCATCTCCTCTTCTGCTTCCCATGTCATTTCTTCCATATTTTTGTTCCTCCACAATACTTTGACGGAAGCTACATCTTTTGTTCTCAGCTTGCGGACTTGCCGATCTAATATCGCCACTGGCACTTCTTCATATGATAGGTCCTCTGTAACTTGTACATCTTTGATAGGGATGACTCGAGAAGGGTCTCCAATACATTTTCTCAACATAGATACATGGAATACCGGGTGGACAAATTCCAATTCGGATGGCAATTCTAACTCATAAGCAACCTGTCCAATCCGTCGAAGAATTTTATACGGCCCGATATACCTTGGACTCAGCTTACCTTTCTTCCCAAAACGCATAATACCCTTCATTGGTGAGATCCTCAGGAAAACCCAATCACCAACCTCAAACTCTAGATCACGACGTCGGACATCAGAATAAGATTTTTGCCTGCTTTGTGCCGTCCTCAATCGCTCCTGTATCACTTTCACCTTCTCAATAGCTTGGTGAATCAAATCTGGCCCATATAATTCTGTTTCACCGACTTCGAACCATCCAACTGGTGATCTACATCTCCTCCCGTATAGTGCCTCGTATGGGGCCATTTTAATACTGGAATGGTAGCTATTGTTATAGGCGAATTCTATGAGTGGAAGATGATCATCCCAATTCCCCTTAAAATCTAGAACACATGCTCGTAGCATATCTTCCAGTGTCTGAATGGTACGTTCAGCCTGTCCGTCAGTCTGCGGATGAAATGCAGTGCTGAGATTTACCTGTGTGCCTAAACCCTTCTGGAAAGACCTCCAAAAGTTAGCCGTAAATTGAGCTCCTCGGTCTGATATAATAGATATGGGCACACCATGAAGCCTAACAATCTCCTTGATATACAACTTTGCATAATCTTCAGCCGTGTAAGTTGTCTTCACTGGCAGAAAATGGGCACATTTTGTAAGTCGATCAATTATCACCCAGATGGAGTCAAACTTATGATAAGAGCGAGGTAATCCAATAATGAAGTCCATATTAATCACCTCCCACTTCCAGGTCGGAATCTCTATATTTTGAAGCAATCCACCGGGTTTCTGATGTTCTATCTTTACTTGTTGACAATTGGGACACTGGGCTACAAATTCTGCAATAGACTTCTTCATATTATCCCACCAATACTGCTCCTTGACATCATGATACATCTTTGTCGAGCCGGGATGGATGGAATATCGGGATTGATGAATCTCATTCATAATCTTCTCTCGCAACCCTGCCACATTAGGCACACACAATCGGCTCTGGTATCTCAGTGCCCCGTCTTTTCCGATCCCAAAAGCCATACTTTTACACTGTTGAATGCTTTCTCTTAATCGTACTAAGATAGGATCTTCATATTGTCGTGCTTTTACCTCGGCTACCAAAGATGATTCTGATGTATTCTGTACAGTAACACCTCCGTCATCAGAGTCTAACAATCTGATTCTCATATTGGCTAGCTGATGAAGCTCTTTAATCAACCCCCATCTACCTGCCTCAATATGTACTAAGCTTCCCATTGATTTACGGCTGAGAGCGTCTGCCACAACATTGGCTTTACCGGGATGATACAATATCTCGACGTCGTAGTCTTTCAATAATTCAAGCCACCTACGCTGCCTCAAATTCAACTCTTTCTGCTTGAAGATGTATTGTAAACTCTTGTGATCTGTGTAGATGTCAACATGGACGCCGTATAAGTAGTGCCGCCATATCTTCAAAGCATATATTACTGCAGCCAATTCCAAATCATGGGTTGGATAATTCTTTTCATGCTTCTTCAATTGTCTTGATGCATAAGCAATCACATTCCCACGCTGCATCAATACGCACCCCAAACCTATACCTGAGGCATCACAATATACCACATAACCTTCTGTTCCTTCAGGAAGAGTGAGCACTGGTGCAGATGTCAATCGATTCTTCAGCTCCTGAAAACTACGTTCACAAGTGTCAGACCACTGGAATTTGGTAGCTTTTTGTGTTAACTTAGTCAATGGTGATGATATAGAGGAAAATCCTTCTACAAACCGCCTATAATATCCTGCTAGCCCTAGGAAGCTGCGGACTTCTGATGGTGTTGTAGGTCTCGGCCAATTCTTTACTGCATCGATCTTCTGAGTGTCGACACTAATACCCTCATCAGATATCACATGGCCAAGGAATGCTACTGAGTTCAGCCAGAATTCACATTTGGAGAGCTTAGCATATAACTTACGATCCTGAAGCGTCTGTAATACTATCCGCAAGTGGCCCGCATGTTCCGCCTCCGAACGAGAATACACTAGAATGTCATCAATGAATACAATCACGAACACATCAAGATAGGGCCTGAATATAGTATTCATGAGATCCATAAAAGCTGCTGGGGCATTTGTTAGCCCGAACGACATCACCAAGAACTCAAAGTGCCCATATCTTGTCCGGAAGGCCGTCTTTGGAATATCCTTCTCCCTAACCCTCACCTGATGATACCCTGAACGTAAATCAATCTTAGAGAAATACTTGGCACCCTGGAGTTGGTCAAACAGGTCATCAATTCTTGGAAGTGGATACTTGTTCTTTATAGTAGACTTATTCAACTGTCGATAGTCGATACACATCCGTAACGACCCGTCTTTCTTCCGCACGAATAGGACTGGTGCACCCCAAGGTGAAGTGCTAGGCCTAATAAAGCCCTTATCCAGCAAGTCCTTCAACTGCACCTTCAACTCTCGCAACTCTGCCGGGGCCATTCTGTATGGAGGAATAGAGATCGGTTGAGTGTCAGGCAACACATCAATGCTAAACTCAATCTCCCTTTCAGGAGGAAGGCCTGGGAGTTCATCTGGGAAAACATCTGGGAATTCGTTGACCACAGGGATTGATTGTAAAGTAGGCGGTTTCGCCTCCACATCCCTAACGCGAACGAGATGATAAATGTAACCTTTTGAGATCATTTTCCTTGCCTTAAGATAGGAAATAAACCTACCTTTCGATGTAGCAATGTTCCCTTTCCATTCAATGACGGGTTCACCCAGAAATTGGAACCTAACCATCTTCGTACGACAGTCAACATTTGCATAGCATGAGGCCAACCAGTCCATTCCCATTATCACATCAAAATCAACCATTTCTAACTCAAATAAATTTGCCGAGGTTTGACGACTACAAATCATCACAGTGCAACCTCTATATACCCTTCTAGCAATCACAGAATCTCCTATCGGAGTAGATACCACAAGGGGTTTACTTATCAATTCAGGTTCAATGCCAAACTTATTAGCCACAAAGGGTGTAACATATGATAATGTAGATCCCGGATCAATCAGCGCATATACATCATAAGAAAACACAGATATAATACCTGTAACAACATCTGGAGACGACTCGAGATCCTGTCGACCTACTAGAGCATAGGTTCGATTTTGAGCACCACTCGAACTCGGCACTGCACCTCTACCCCTACCACGACCTGTCGACTGCTGAAAACCCCGTGCTGGAGGTCGAACTGATGAGGAAGAACCAGACACAGATCCAGTCGGCTGAGCCATACCATCACCTCCTCTATTAGGACAATCCCGCATCATATGGCCAGGCTGCCCGCACGAATAGCATGCATCAGAACCTCGACGACACAGTCCAAAGTGGGCCTTGCCGCACTGATCACAATGTGGTGTTGGGGGTCTCATCTGACTAGTATCCCTGTGATGTTGCGAGCCAGATGCCCGCGAACTCTGACTTGGACCAGAATAGGATCGATCATATCGAGGCCTCTGAAACTGTGGAGGAGCACTAGCTACAGGTGGCGCCGAACTCCTCTAAAACTGTGGCCTGATGCTGCCTCTAAAGTCATCAGAATACCCTGCAAATCTCGCCCTCTTATGCTGGCCCCTATCCTGCTCCCTAACTGCCCTCTACTGGCGCTTACGATCCTCTAGGGTCTGGGCATAAGCTTGAATACGGGAAATATCCATGCCCTCCACCAAGGAGGCTGTCGTACACTCATTTATCAGATGTGGTCCCAACCCATTCACGAACATATGCACCCTATCACTCATCTCGGCCACCATATGGGGAGCATACCTTGCCAAAGAATCAAACTGCATACTGTACTCTCGTACACTCATATTACCTTGTCTAAGGTTCAAGAACTTATCAGCTCTAGCTCGTCGTATCTCAACTGGCAAGTAGTGACGAAGAAAGGCCTCAGAAAATTCCTTCCACACAGCTGGAGGAGGGTTCGGACCCCTGGATCTCTCCCAACTATCATACCAGAGAACCGCTAAATCCCGTAGCCGATAAGAAGCCAACTCTACTGCCTCTGTATCACTAACATGCATAACCCGAAGTGTACGATGAACCTGGTCAATAAAAGTCTGTGGGTCCTCCTTGGGGTCTGATCCGGTAAACACTGGAGGGTCTAAATTAATAAAATCACGAACTCTTGTACTAACTGGTTTCTCAGCAGCACCTGTATTCTGCCTCTGAGCCTGAGCAGCTACCAAGCTAGTCAATAACTGCAAAGCACTCCGCATATCCTGGTCTGGAGTGCCAGACGGAGGAACTGGAGGCGCTGGGTGCCTTCTAATATCCTCTGGAGGAGATGGAGTAGATGAGGTATGAGAGGGCATCTCACTCTGAGCCTCACTTTGTCCTGCTCTGACTTGGGGCACCTGACTTGGTACCCTCTCCCGCTGCTGTATCAAGCCGTCTACTAATCGTTTGCTTCCTAGTCGAAGGCATCACTGAAAAAACAAGGTGAATATTAGAGACGAACACTTACGACTCAACTCTACGCACGATCTAGATTCAGGAAGAAGGTAACAACCCTAGATGTCATGTAGCCTCCTGATTATAAATGTGGCGCGCTACACATCCATAATCAAGAATCTACTAGACACGGCTCATAGACAACCCCTAGGACAGACTTGCTCTGATACCAAGTTTATCACGACCCAAACTGGAGGGCCATGACTAGCACCCGACCACACTTGCCGAGCACCAACGTACATTTCATCTAACCTTCATTATTATCTTTTAGGGCTGACGAGATCAATATAAATGGTAGACTTGGATCATGGACAACCAGCAATAAAATATGACGGCATGAACATACATAGCAGGGGATGACCAGACAATCAAGAAACTACATATAAGGTATGAGCTACCACGCTACTATGAAAGACTATACAACAAAAACTAGCCGACAAGGCATACCAAACTATACATGAGCCGACACCTGTCTATGAGCCTCTAAAAGAACATAAGTGTTGCAACATAGCCGGAACAGGGCCCCGACATACCCATAATGTCTATAACAAAAATTGCATACCAAGACCAAGGCAAGTCCGGAGAAGGGATCTCGCCAATCACCGCTGAACTGGACAGTCTACTGTGGTGGGGGAGCTGCACCTGCCTGTCTATCAGGACCTGCAGCACGACATGCAGCGTCCACAAATAAAAGGACGTCAGTACGAATAAAGTACTGAGTATGTAAGGCAAGGAACCATAAATACGATCAGTAATGTAAGCAAGGATAGAGAATATACAACCTGTAACATCTTAGTACCTCTGAGGGATACTTACATGAAATGCATGATACATATGTATAAATACATAAACCTTTAAAGCATTCGCCTCTGTGGGCATCACCATCATCATATCGTACCCGGCCATAATAGGCTCGGTAAAAAAATGTACCCGGCCATCATAAGGCTCGGTAGAATCGTACCCGGCCACGTGGAGCTCGGTAAAACCCAACTGATCAGTGGTTGCACAATAGGTGCCGTACCCGGCCAACTATAGCGTGGCTCGGTAGAGTAAAATAGATACATATATATAATGCATGCTCGACTCATGGAATCACATTCTAAACCTTTCGGAGTGACGTAAGGTCGGTATCCTCTGTACACGTTATTAGGACTAACTCTTCACTATGAACCTTATAAGAATCAGGAAGTACCAACAACATTGATAACATAAGAATAAGAGAAGCAACATTAACATCAATCGTTCCATAAGAGGGAAAACAATGTAAGTACTGCTAGCTTCTAAGAGTAGAGTATCTTTGGAAGCTCGTTCATTACATTATGTACAATCGGAGTCGTGCAAAAGAAGGAAAGGGATAGCCTCACATACCTTGTATATACTGCCCCAATCTCAAGCTATGCAATTGTCAAAACTCCTTAGTCTACAATAAGAGAAACGATACTATCGTTATCATTTAAGCGTCATAACTATTATGTATCGACCACAACCTATTTTACGATGAAACGGACAACACCTCCCCTATATATATGACCTCACACCATTCAAAACAGTCACCAAACAGCCCAAACAACATCAATAATAAACATATTGAGCCTCCCAAAATAGTCCACACACAGCCTAATCACTCCATACATACGACGACCACCGTAGTCGTGTCAAACAACCTGGAAATGTTACGAATAACTATCAGCCCATAACCCTACATATATATGGTGTTTCTCCACACCCTTCCTCCTCCAAAACTCCACAAGATAGTAGTACAATACGCAGCCCAACAGCAACGCCAAAACAATCCACAAAACAATAACATTACTACCAAGCCTTTCGATATATATTTCACAAGTTCTAGCTTCAATGGCTTAGCCGCAACTTGGATAATCTTAAATACATATAGAGTAAGAGGTTAATTACCTTTATACATAAAGAACAACTCCAATTTGACCTTAAATTTCCATGAAATGTCCCTTCAATGCTGCCACAACAACAAAAAAGCGAAACTAGCGATCAATTAGTGTTTTTCGGCACTAGAATCACTTTAGAAGGCTTAAAATCACTTAGGATTGATATTAAGAACATGAGGGAGTATTTACAGAACATAAACCCTTTAAAATAATCTCCCACACGAGCTGGAACGACACAAAAATGAGAAACAACAAGAAGAACAAGAGACTTACTAGCGCCACAGAATTCCCGACACTTGATTTGTGTTGTTTGCCCCTTTTTTTGGGTCTTGATTCTTTAGAGAACCTTGAGAGGATGTTCCTAGGGTTCTAAGGTCTGAAAATAGTAAGAAGAAATGACTTAAAACGGGTTGGAGTTATCCTATATAAGTCCAAATAACTTAAACCGCCTTAGTGGGCCCCATAGAGAGGTGCTTGGCGCAGTCTCGCGAAAATGCGAATATCTCTCTACTACAACATCGTATTGATGAATAGTTTAATGCGTTAGAAACTAGACTCATAGATCTTTAATTTTGTTGGTAGATCACCCCGTAATTCCTTGTAAATTATGACAAAAGATTAGAAATATTTGAACCAATGTTTAAGTAAAATTATGAACCTAAGTTGCGACAACTTTTGTCGACTTTTGTTTCATAACTCGTTTGACTTCATGACTTATGATACGGATATTATATGATTAAAATAACTTAATAAATGACCTCTTGAGTGTATTACGCACCGCTAGATTACCTAAAAATACGAGTTACAACATCCTTGATTCATTTAACTTCTAATACTGGTTAATCACTCTTATACACTCTTGTATCACTTAAGACCAATAGGATTGACTTCTTATCATCTCAAAGATAATTCCTTCTTGGATTTATGTTAACTAATATATGGCATGAACTAACACATGTGGATATGGGTTGTAACAATTATTTCATCACCAGAATCTTGATTGATGGAGGTTCCAGTCTTAACATTTGTTCGCTCGTAACACTCAAGAGGTTGGGTAAAGGGCTGTATGAGATAAATGATGGAGCAATCAACATGAAAGACTTCGATGGTTCTCAAAGGTCCACCATTGGTGAGATTAGTCTATGCCTGCAGATGGGACCAACCTGGTTCGAGGTTGATTTCCAAGTAATAGATGTACCCGCGTCTTACAACTTGCTATTGGGATGACCATGGATTCATGCTGCTGGGGTCGTAGCATCAACGCTGCATCTGAAAGTAAAGTTCGAATGGAATTACCAGGAAGTGATCATTCATGGCGACGGTAGCAATCCTATATACAGTCGCCAAACCATTCCAGTGATCGAGGGAAGAAGGAAGCTGGGCGGAGAAACATACCACCACATTGAGCGGGTCAATGTTATTGACAAAGAGAAATGGTGAGATCGCAAAATCGAGAGTATACTGAGTTGGAGTGGGTATGAACCTGGCAAAGGACTCAGCAAGAACCTCCAAGGAATCTCTAAACCCATAAAACTCAAGAAACATGGCACTACCTTCGGTTTGGGATATGAATACACATGAGAAGAATTCAATAACTGGTCGCCACCATGGCGCAGTCCTTACTACCCACTAGAGCAGCCAATACCACATCTGGAGTAGACCTTCCAACAGGCCGACATTATTTATGGGTCAGATGAAGAAGAAGCACTTGCAACAGTAAAGAACTTGTTTCTATAGGATAGTGATATGGACTGTTGTGTTATTCTCGATGAGGAGGGGAGGAAGGCCCTTCCATACAGGCTGAGAGCAGAGGGGCACATCGTAGGAATAGGACCATCAAGACAACCAGAGCCCAACGAGCCTTAGGTTAGCAAGGCTAAAATAATCATTATTCATTGTTTTATTTACTAAAAGATTTCCTTTTTGCACTTTTCAATTTCCGCAATAATATCTTCAATGTTCAAAATAGTTATTCAATTTATCAAAAGCATTTTGACTTTTCTTATGAATTAATATTTATTGCTATCATTTTCTATCCATGCTTTACCTATACATCATTACTATTACTTGTCTTGATGAACCAATGACTGTGATATGCAATGAGACAACGCAACAAACGGACATTGATTCAAAGAAATATGACATACCTGATGAGATTGTCAAAGAAGTTAAGACCTTTGAAATCATACCTAAGTCCAACCTGGACGATACTGAGATTGTCAACCTGGAGATGCAAAAAAACATCAAGGAAACATGAATCAGCATTCACTTGTCACCATCAGAGAAGAAAAAATATACATAATTTCTAAAGGAGTATGATGACATATTTGCCTGGTCGTATGATGACATGAATGGTCTCATACGTCTATTGTGGCTCACAAACTGCCAACTGATACAATGTGTCACCCGGTAAAGCAAAAGCTCAGAAAGTTCAAGCCTGATATGAGTTTGAAAATCAAGGAAAAAGTTAACAAGCAGATTAAAGCTAAGGTCCTCAAGGTAGTAGAATACCCGACATGGTTAGCCAAAATCATGTCAGTGCCAAAGAAGGATGGGAAGGTCAGAGTCTATGTCGACTACGCGGATCTCAACCGGGCCAATCCGAAGGACGACTTCCCTTTGCCAAATATACATATCCTAATTGACAATTGCGCCAAGCATGAGCTACAATCATTAGTAGATTGCTTCGCTGGTTATCATCAGATCTGGATGGATGAAGAAGATGTTGAGAAAGCGACTTTCATCACGTCGTAAGGAGTTTACTGTTACAAGATGATGTCATTCGCCCTGAAGAATGCAAGGGCCACCTACATGAGGGCCATGACTACCATTTTCCATGTTATCATCAAATCCAAGAAGTCCACAGACCACATGGAAGATCTGAGAAAATTCTTCAATAGACTGCGGAGATACAACCTGAAACTAAACCTCGCAAAATGCGCATTTGGGGTTCCTGCTGGGAAATTGCTTGGATTTATTGTGAGCCGCTGAGGAATAGAACTGGATCCATCGAAAGTCAAAGCCATTCAGGAACTACCACCGCCAAAGAACAAGAAGGATGTGATGAGTTTCTTGGGAAGGCTTAACTACATCAGCCGATTCAGAGCATAGTGTATAGTTATCTGTGAGCCAATCTTTAAGATGTTAAAGAAGGACACCACTACCAAGTGGACCGATGACTTCCAGAAGGCCTTCAACAAAATCAAAGAGTATCTGTCAACACCACTAGTCTTAGTCCCGCCCAAGCTAGGTAGACCCTTATTACTGTACCTTGCAGTGTTGGATGGAGCTTTCAACTACATTCTGGGGAAACATGATGAAATGGAGAGGAAGTAACGAGCCATCTTTTATCTCAGTAAGAAGTTCACCCCGTACGAGGCTCAATATTCTCTATTGGAACGCACATGTTGTGTGTTGACTTGGGTAGCTCAGAAGTTGAGACATTACTTCTGCCCCTATACTACATATCTCATATCGAGAATGGATCCCTTGAAATACATCTTTCAGAAGCCCACGCCCACCCACAAGCTAGCCAAGTGGCAAATCCCGTTGAGTGAGTTCAACATTGTTTATGTAACTCAGAAAGCGGTCAAGGGACAGACACTGGCAGACCACCTTGCTGAAAATCCCGTGGATGGAGGATACGAACCCTTAAAACATATTTTCCTGATGAAGACGTATCATTCATAGGATAATACATTGCGGAATCCTATGAAGGTTGGAGAATGTTTTTTCAAGGAGCAGCAAACTTCAAAGGAGTTGGCATAGAAGCAGTTCTAATATCAGAAACTAATCAGCATTATCCGGTGTCTGCCAAACTCAGGTTCCCCTGCACCAACAATATGGATGAGTATGAAGCCTGCATCTTAGGGCTCAACATAGCCATTGACATGAACATTCAAGAGCTGCTAGTGATTGGAGATTCAGACTTACTTATACATCAGGTACGAGGAGAATGGGCAACCAAGAACTCCAAGATAATCTCGTATCTGCATCACGTACAAGAATTGAGAAAGAAGGAGGTTCACAAAGACAGAATTCCAGCATGTTCTCAGAATCTAGAATGAGTTCGCCGATGCATTGGCTACCCTGTCATCTATGATAAAACATCCAGACAAGAATTTCATTAATCCCATTCCGGTGAAAATCCATAATCAGCCAGCTTACTGTGCCCATGTCGAAGAGGAAGCCGACGGAAAGCCTTGGTTTCATGATATCAAGGAATATTTGGCAAAAGGAGAGTACCCGAAGCTTGCTTATACTATTCAGAAACACACACTTTGGAGATTGTCCAATAACTTCTTTCACAACGGAGTATTAGGACTATTAAGATGTGTCGATGCAAAGGAAGCATCCAGGCTACTAGAGGAAATTCATTCTGGGACCTGCGGTCCACATATGAACAGTTTTGTCTTAGCAAAGAAGATACTCCAGGCTGATTACTTTTGGATGAATATGGAAATGGACTGCATCCAGTATGTTCGAAAATACCACCTCTGTTAGATACATGTAGACATGATAAAGGTACCTCCAAGCGAGTTTCACACAAAAAGCTCACCGTGACCGTTCGCCGCCTGGGGAATGGACGTTATTGGACCAATCAAGCCTGCCGCCTCCAACGGGCATAGGTTTATCCTAGTAGTAATCGACTACAAGAATATCAAGGAGATATTGAGGAAAATGATAGAGAAGCATAAACAGTGGCACGAGAAGTTATCATTTTCTCTTCTGGGTATCGCACCACAGTCCGCACATCAACTGAGGAAACCCCCTATATGCTGGTTTAGGGTATAGAGGATATCATTCCTGCTGAAGTGGAAATTCCTTCGCTAAGTATCATACAAGAAGTTGAACTAGACAACGCAGAGTGGGTAAAAAGTCATTATGAGCAACTAGCCCTTATAGCTAGAAAGAGAATAAATGCATTCTGCCAAGGTCAACTCTATCAGAACAGAATGTCTAGAGCTTTCAACAAGGGAGTCAAGCCAAGACCGTTCACACCGGGGTAGCTGGTGTTAAAGAATTTTTTTCTGCATCAAGATGAATCCAAAAGGGAAGCTCTCTACCAATTGGCAGGGTCCATACATGGTTCACCGGGTTTCGACAGGAGGAGCCCTCATACTTACAGAAATGGATGGAGAAGTCTGGCCAAAGCCGATAAATTCAGATGCAGACAAGCATTACTATGTGTAATCTTTATGATTTCCTTATATGATGTAAATTGAACTACACCTGACCTGATTCCGATTTAAGAGGGGATACGTAGGCAGACCTATGGGTTTGGTCACAATTCAATAAAAATTTCATTTCCCCCGCAATTGGAAACTGGGGAAGAATTTTGAGGAGGACCCTCAAAATTCCGAAGTAATTTCAGCTGATCGTCGTATGAGAAACAGTCAGAAGTGTCAACCCATCAAACCAGGGTAGAATTTTGAGAAGGAGCCTCAATATTCTATAGCGGGAGAGGTCGCATTGTCCCTAGCTACTTCAATGTCGTCGGTTTATCTAAAAGTTATTTTTAATTATACATTTATGTCATACTTTTACAAAATCATGCATATTTATTATTGAAACTGCTTTTTTTAGCAATGCTACCCCAATTATACAGACAGTATCACCAGGTCGAAGTCGAACGAGTCAAGCAAAGCTAGCGGGGATACGAACTAACCTTACCCCTTACAAAACTCATGATTTTTCTTTGGATGCAGACACTAGGATAGTGAAATCGTTCAACATACTATATGCCCCTGGGACAAACCTTGTTTAAGAATACGATTCTCAGAACCGTTTCCCTTGTCAACATTTTCTATCAGCATACACCAGTGATGTCACGACCCAAACCGATGGGCCACGACGGGCACCTGAGTCCTACCTGTCAAACACCCCTAAGCATGCGTCTAAAATATGAACATGAATAACATATGCTACATTACAAAATTAACATACGTGAAAGAAGCCTGCCATAAAGGCATGTGTACGTATACAGGTAGAATACAGTGGGCGAGCCGGCAAGGCTGCTATAGACAACTGTACATCAAAAACTGAAAGCCGACAAGGCCACGTACAACCCAACTAGGCATACTGTCTACAGACGTGTAATAGAAACATAAGTGTACAAAGACAGGACTGACCCACGTCATACTCATATACATATATATGTACAAACGTATCGTACCAATATCAAAAGCAGCTCTAGATCAATTGTAGCACACCAACTCTCACTGATCACGGATCCTAAGAAGGAGAATCATCAGCTTGCCTACCTGCACCTACGGGCATGAAATGCAGGCCCCATGGAATAGGGTGTCAGTACGAAAAATGGACTAAGTATGTAAGGCATGGAAATTAGTACGTAATAGACATGGATGAAACATGGAATACTGAAACACGTCTTTAAATCTAAATAATTTCGTAAATTTTGAAACGTTTATACCGTCATGCACGTGTGTGTAAATATCATGCCATGCATAGGTATGGATGTACATAATATCATCAAGCCACTGAGGGCATCCCATCATATCATCTCGGCCACTGTGGGCAATATCATCAACATATACCAGCGGATCAGGTGGTGGTGCGTATATAATGTCATAATCTTTCCCATATCCTATATACATATATATACATATATATACATATATATATATATATATATACACGCGTATATAACGTTGTTTGAATACATACATATATACGTATATATAACGCCGTTTGAATACATACATATCTACGCATATATAATGCCGTTTGAATCATATTTTAGCCACTGTGGGCAATATCATCATCATATACCAGTTGATCAGGTGGTGGTGCATATATAACGATGTAACCTTTTCCCATATCCCATATACATACATATATACAAACGCGTATATAACACTATATGGTCATGGGTCAGTACACATGTATAAATGAGTGAAATGCATGAAAAATACATAATAATCTCGATATTCCTTCCGGATAAACTTTTCCAACTGCGTATTATTCTGAGACCCCAAACAAAGAATAGTAATAATTCTCATGGGGAATAAAAAATATAGACACCCATACTATTTCTATGAGTAGAGTAATTTATAGAAACTGTGTATTTGTTCGTTTCTTCAGTATAATTTGGACCATGCCAAAAGAAAGAAGGGAGGGCCTTAACATATCTGTTCCTGCGAAATTCTTGAACGGAACTTATATTTGGATTTGAAAATGGAATGAATTCTTGACAGAATAATATGTAATCGGAAGAAGCTCTTGACTCAGTTCCAACTTTTTTGTTGGAATTGTGTGGAACTTGGATGAAATTGTTTTGGTGAAGCTTTTAATATGCTTTTGTTCTAATGTTTTTGAAAATGAAGTCTACTTTGCAGATTGTATCTTTTGAATTGCTTCTAAGTTTCAAGATTGATTCCAAAAGTCTTATTTTGCTAAGACTTATCATGTAGCCAATAAATTAGTCACATTCCAAATTTAGCCATTTGGCGTTAATGACTTACTTAGTCATCTCCCAAGGTTGTGGCTTTTTGCCACGTGGGGTGGGGGTGGGATTTTAATAACTTTTATCTACTTATTAGTTAACCGGATAATGTCCCGTTATTCGGTAATTAATTAATTACCCGCAAAATTTAAAAATTATCACAAATTACTTAAAAGTCTATTTATTTTTAAAAATACTTCATATATACTTTATATATTATACTACCGTGGTCACAGGGTACCTTGCATGGTACTAGTTCATAATTATTGAGTATTATCGCTCGACCCATATTTTATTCCAAATTGTCCACTTTCAATGAAACTCATTTTCATTAATCTGTGTACCCCTTTATCCCTCATAATACTTACTTATCACTTGTTAATACGTTAATGTCAAGATGATCTCATCCCTGATTCTACGTCGGTTAACCAAAGACGAAACTTTTAACGTACAAAAATGCAAGATGTAACAAGTGATGTTCCGTACGTCACAATGCTCTTAGTAATCACAATGCCGCAATCTGCTATCAGCTAAGAAAACTCTACTGTCATTTGTTATTTTATTTCTTGCATAAGGCTACCATTCTACCATTCGAGACTAAATGTTGTCTCCATCTACATTGCATAAGGCTACAATTCTACCATCCGAAACTAAACGATGTCTCCATCTGCATGTACATTGCATAAGGCTACCATTCTGCCTTTCGAGACTAAACGTTGTTTCCATCTGCATCTGCATTGCATAAGGCTACTATTCTGCCTTCCAATTTTGCATAAGACTGCCATTTTGTATTCCGAGGTTAAGCTCTACCTCTATCTACATTCGCATCTTTGCATAAGACTATCATTCTGCCTTACGAGGCTAAGCTTTGCCTCCAATTTTCTTCGAAACTAAGCGCTATCCCAAGCTCTATTTATCTTGCTTTTCTTACGGGCTAAGATGTGCCCTGCAATTCGCAAGAATAAGCTTTGTCTTGTCCGTATCATAGTACTGCATCCTTTATGGGCTGAAATATCGCCAACTCATCTAAAGGCATCATCTTTCGGAGGCACCATCTTCATAGCCCGAGAACACCATGTCATGGCATGATGATCTCTTTCATTCTTTTGCATATCATTATTCAAAGGCATCATGGTTCGGAGGCACCATCCACATAGCCCGAGAGCATCATTTCATGTCTTGGGAATCCTTTATCATACGCTTCATTGACCAGGACATTATGGTCTGAGGACGCCATTCGTAACCATCCAAAGATAATAATGGTCCGACAGGAATTTGCATCATGTTTAAATTTATGCACAATATACGTTTGTATTGTTTCTAATTGCAGGTAAACCGGTGAGCAACGGCCATCCCGGCAGGAGTGATCCCCCTCTAATTCCCGCCGCCTTATCAAACCTAACCATTCCCGTAAACCTATCACTCACTCAGCCCTAGATATTACGTCCGTTCTTGAAACTGCTTCATCGGTATACTTCGCCGATGGATCTTGAACTACATACGGACTGATTCCTGTAAAACTAGGAATATGTCGGCAACTCAGAAGCTAGAGTGCGGTCTAAATCTTCTTCAAACCGTTTTGCTCGGTCAAAATTGGCCATCATATCTTTACCCGACAACTCTTTCATCCTTCCCGGGTAAAGAGGGGCAGCTATTGATTCCCAATTTTCCATACATGTTTTCAACACGCAAAATACCTTAAAAGTACCATATATATGCATATGTAAGCATGTCCAAGGGTTTTATTATTTTTCTCATAATTTTAAAGGTTTAAATTGAATTATTTTCTCCCTTTTAATAAATAAAATCCCCAATAATTATTTCTAAAATTATTATTTTGATAATTCACCTATTGAATTTCTATATTTATGCCAAAATATGTCTAAGGTAATTTTATATATTTTTATAGTTATATTTACTATTTTAAAGCTAAATTGCACATAATTACAATATTAGCCCTTTTAAGATTTAATTATGTTTTATATGCATAAAATTGGATCATGTATTTTTAAATTGCTAATTATGTACTGTAAATCATTTTAGAACTCTAAATTATTTTTCATAAATTATCTACTATTTTTTATAAATTAAAAAAATAAAACGGGCTATTTAACTTTTAGACAAATTGGCTTTCAATTGTGGCCCAAAATTGGACCCCAATTTCCCATCCCAATTTCAATTAAAATCCAACCAACACCCTTTTTACCCATGCCAAACCTGGATCCCCACCTACCCTTCTTATCGTGGCCGTTGATCTCTAAGATCAACGACCCCTATTCCCTCTTACCCTTTTTAACCTGAACGACCCCCTAAGCCAATTCATTTTCCACCATACCGCCGCCCTAGAATCCCCTTTCCTCTCAAATTCTCTCTAAGACCTAAATCTAACCCTAGCTGCCGCCACCCAAACCAACCCTAATCTACTTAGATCCTCACTCAATCTATGGTTTCCCATGGTTGTTTCAGACGTGTACTTGCCTACTACGTCTCCTGGTTGCCTGTTTTTGTGATTTCGTGGAAAGATCTCTATCACGCCCCCTTTTTTCTCGCGAAATTGGGTTTATGACATTTGGGAGGACAACTCATTCCCTTTTGGGAATTTGGGTTTGCATTTGTAGAGTCGCCACCTAATGATTAAGGTGCATTAGGACACCAAGAAGGTTTGATTTGAGTAACCAGAGTCGAGGGGAAGGTGTTAGGCACCCCTCAGAATCCAACCACACTATTTTTGTGAATTTAGGTGCAAATAACATGTAGGCAAATAAAACTTCAAATAAGAGGGGATTTTCACATAATGGTTACAAACAAAATTGGAAAGAATTAAAAGGAAGCTAATTTTCTTAAAAGAAATAGTTTGAAATCTTTACAAGAAACAAAGAAACAAAAGGGGAAAGGGGGGTCCTAGGTTTATTAATAATATGGATCACCCCACACAACATCCGGTAATCACTCCTCAGTGAGGGGCTACACAAGACTCTATCGCGTGGTCATCATATCCATATCTACACTTTCACACCCTGTTGAGGTATTAAAGCGTGAAATGGTCTTGATTACTTATTGCATGCTATTACCCATCCCAATCCTATCAGTCCGGAGGCATTTAGGAGTACTAATCCTAAAAGGGTGGGATATTAAGTTTATTTGTAGTTTCAAAGATAAAATTCTAAGGCGACATATAAAAACATGTATAGCAAGTTGGGGAAAGAACATAGCAAGTAAAAGGCTCAGATATACCCCCTCGAACAAAGAAAGCACATAATTAGCATGACTTTCACATACTGTTTATGGTCTCAGAAAGAACTTAAATGTTGAGGCAGACTGATTTATTACATAATTCAGATAAGAAGCCCGAGTCAGGCCTGCCTGCTGGTTGTAGTTAATAACCCAAATTTAGTTTATAACTTTTATCCTAAGGCTTGCCTAAGTGTTAGACAAGGATCCTATAGACATGGTATCTATTGAATTCAGGAAATCCATGAAATAATAAGGTCTAAAAAATAAACTAAGCACATGCTGGTAAAAAGGGGAAGTTAGAGAAAGCGAACTTTAACGAAAGTTATAGGCTCTGAAACTGATGATACTTGTTATTACTGATTTTATATCTAACAATAAGCGAGGCGAATCATATTCAATTAGAAACTCCTATAGACATGCTTTCTAGGCGTTACTGATTTTAAAACCTTGAATACGTAGTATAAAAATGCAGAAGACTCGTTTTAAACCTATGAACATGATATCTAGATGCTGAATTCTGTTTAAGACATGATGCCCAAGTGCAATTGAATGTTTAAGTCCTATGAGCATGGTATCTAGGTGTAGAAATTTGCTTAAGACCTATGAACATGATTTCTATATGAGAAAATGGATATACAGGATTCAGAAAGACCTATAGGCATATTTTCTATATGCATATGCACAATTCAGATTGACGTATAGGCATGATTTCTAGACAAGAGTATCAGACCTATGATCATGATTTCTATATGAAAAATGGACATTAAGAATTCCCTATAGACGTGCTTTTTATTTGCATTTGAATGTGCAGAATTCGAAAACCTATAAACGTGGTATCTATGCAGAATTCAAAAATCCCTATAGGCATGACATTTATGTGAAAGTGGAGAATTCAGAAATACCTATAGGCATGGCATCTACCCTTTGCATACACAGTTACCCGCCATTTTACTAACCAACCCCAAATGTTTATTACAAAATTATTACAACCCAGAATAAAGTAAAATACATCAGAAAAAAATAAAATTACAACCAAAGGAGAGCATGATTCAGACCTCATGTCTGAAATATGAGGTAAACCAACTCCATAAGATTAAGATCCAAAGCCTTACTCCCATTCAAGTGTGTCAAAGTTCCCTAATAGCCTCAAAAGGACTCCGGGCAATGCTCACACTCAAATGTATTATCAGATTTGGACAAATGCAATGTGGAAGGGCCATCCTTCAAGTGTCCAAGTTCAGAGGGAACTCAAGGTCCCAAGGCAAGGCTCACAAGAGGGGGGTAGAACTTAAAGACTAAGAGGGAGTGCAAGTGCAGAAAAGAATTCTGAGAGAGGAAAAGGGGAAGGGAAACAACTACAAATAAGTACACATAGCGGTACAGAGGAACGAGGAGGTTGTAAAGAGATAAGGACAGGTTGTGGGCATACCCAGCAATGGTGAATGCTAGCACACCCATAAGCCTGTTAGAACACACTATTAGTGGCTAGGATCCCAAGGGATCAATCTTAATTCATGGACAATAATTTGCATATTTCCATGCCTTAATCCATAGCTCAAACATATAAAGGGCAGGGGTTTGGGATTCATAATAGAAACAGGCAGAAAGAAATCAGCATGCTAATTTAAGTGTTGAACTATATAGAAACAGTAAGTAGGCATGGATACAAAAGCAGTAAATAAACACATTGTTGTGGTGCTAAAGCTTAAATCGGAACATACTAGTTTCAAAGAAACAAATAGAGAAAAGCAGTAGGTCTTGTAAACAGGCCACTATGCAAGCAAATAAGAGAGAATACTATTGTGTGTAAGTGTAGTTTAAGAAGAAAACTATGAGTGAGGGATGGATCCTTGTGCTAATGAAAGAGTAATGTACTTATAGTATGAAATATAGGCAGAAATAAGGTAAGAAAATAATTAAGGGACTAGGGTATCAATTAAAAAATCAATCAATACAAGATTTTCCTTAATTAAGGAACTCAGATTCAAACAGGAAAACTATTTAAGGGAAGAAATCAAATAAACATCTTGTGCAAAGCATGCAATTAGGGGTAAATACATAAGAAGTTACTTAAGGGCAGAATTGTGAAATACACGGTTACATAAATAAGGTAAGAAAAATCAATTAGTAGGTAATAAATCAAGGATCAGAGATTTTGTAATCACTGGTCCATGAATAAACCAAGTCAGAATAGCTGAGAAAAGTTTTAACATAAGTCGAGTCACAGGGAAATCAACAAACAAGGAAAGAAATCAATCAAACCTATACAGAAGGAAGTCTAAACTAATCACAAATTTGAAAGCCATTTTAGAGGGAAGTTCAGCACATATAAAGAGCATACAAACATGCTAAGCTGAAAAAAGACGTGTCATTGCAAAATCAGTACATAATAGACTACAGGAGCATGGTAGTCACATAGGTTAGCAACGTAGAAGAGAAGTAACATCAAATAGCATAAAAAAGGTCCAGTGTAAAAAACCTTAGAAGAGTTTAGTGGAAAATCAGAATTGCTTAAAGAGACAGAGGTTGAAACAAAGATTTCGAGACTCAGTTGAGAAACAAATTCAGAAACTCAAAATAGTTAGGGTTTCTGAAATCATATGGTTTTAAAGATGAAGAACAAACATATCACATAGCCAATGTTCTCAAACTCGGATGAACCCTAAATTCTAGGGTTTTACCATCAATCGAGTGCCGAGATGAGAGGACAAGTTATCAAGAAGAAGATACTAGTCGAAAACAAGTTCAAAGATCTCAGAAGGAAACTGGGGCTTTCGACAAGCTTTTTCAGTAACGTAAACTCATGAGAAACATAGTAAAAGAGTCACATGCGAATCATAGTAGAAGAGCTCAAAGAAACAAAGTAGAAGAAGCTAATAAAAAACATAGTAAAAGAAGACTAATCAGAACACAGTAGGAGAAACATGGTAGAAGAAACTAATTAAGAACACAGTGGAAGAAACTTAATAAGAAACTCAGAGAGAACACAGTAGAAGAAACGTAGTAAAAAAAACACACAAAAGAAAAAGAATATCAGAGAAGCCTCTAAATAACTCAGAAACCCTAGGTCGGAAAAAATAAAGGGTTTTGAAAACATAGCTTTGAAAGAAATATCATGAAATCGTGTAAAAACTTAGGGAAAACATGGATCTGGAACAGATATAAAGAGATCAGAAAAACCTCAAGAGCTAAAGGCATGGATCAAAGAAGGAGGAATCGAAGCTAGGCTCGAAACAGACATAGCTTGCCGGAGTAAGGCCGGAGATGGCCATTAAACTTGAATCAACGAGTCCTGGACAAAGCTTCTTCGTGGTCAGGCCATCAAACCTTAGCAAACAAGCGTGTATGCACCATGGAAGGTTGGTAGGTGGTGAGACCACCATAGATTCAGGCCAGGAGATGGCCGGAGAAGATGTATGAGACTCATCGGAGAGGAGGGGGAAGGGAAAGGTTCTAGAGAAAACCAGAGATAGAGAGTTAGATAGAGAGTCAGTTGAGTGGGGGAAATGAGTGGGGTTTGGGGGGTCGTTTGGTTTAATTTAGGAAGGGTGAATGGTGGTCGTTGATCATTTTGATCAACAGCCTGAATTAAATGGGGATCCGGACGGGTTATTCAAGTGGGTTGTGTCTTGGGTAGATTTAAGATTTGGGATGGGTAATTGGGTTTAATTAGGGGTTCAAATCTGGCCAAAATTGAAATACAAATGGGCTATCATTTAAATAAATATTTTCCCTTATTTATTTTATAGAAAATAGTAAAATGATTTCCAGAAATATATTAAAAGCACTAAAATGATTAATAATACATTATTATACAATTAAAAATACTGAAGTTAATTTTATAAATATAAATACCATTAAATCTTAAAAAGGCTAATATCGCAATTACGTGCAATTTATCTTTAAAAATATTAAATAAATTTATAAAAAATATGCAAAACTTATGTTAGCTATATTTAATGCAAATATGAAAATCCAATAGATGAATCACCAAAATGATAATTATGGGAACAATTATTGGGTTTTTCTTGCTAAAATAAGGCAATAAATTGATTTAAAAATCCTTAAAACTAAGAGAAAAAATATTAAAACCTTGGGACATGCATATTCATGCTATTTTGTGTATTTTGCATATTACAAATATACAGGGAGAAATTGGGTATCAACAGTTACCCAACTTTACCTGGGAATGATGAAAGAGTTGTCGGGTAAAGATATGATGGTCAATTTTGACCAAACGAAAGGGTTCGAGGAGACTTAGGCCGTATTCTGGTTTTTGAGCTGCCTACATATCCCTGGTTTTACAGGAATCGGGCCATATGTTGTTCAGGATCCGTCGGCAGAGTAGGCTTGATGGAAACTTTCAAGAACGGGCAAAATATTCAGGTTGGGGTGGATGGCTGAAATCTGATAGGGATGCAGGAGCTGGAGCGGGATCATTCCTGCTAAGATGGCCGTCTCGCTGGTTTACCAACAAATAAACAATACAAGCATATATTGTGCGTTAAATTAAACATGATGCAAATTCCCGTCGGACCATAAATGTTTGTCCTTGGACGGTTAGGATGACGTACTCAGGCCATGGTGTCCTGGGTCGTGAAGCGTATAATAAATGATTCGTATGTCATGAAATGATGCTCTCGGCATATGAGAATGATGCCTCCTAACTATGATGCATTTGAATAATGATATGCAAGAGATTAAAAAGGAAAGGGGGGGGGAGGGTCCTCAGGCCATGGCGTGGTGTTCTCGGGCTTTGAAAATGGTGCCTTCCAACAATGAAGCCTTTGGACAATTAGGAGATCTTTCAACCCATGAAATGCAATAGGTGGCGATCTTTCAGCTCATGAGATGCAAATGTAGATGTGGCGATCTTTAAGCCATGCAAATGTAGAGGTGGCGATCGTTTAGCCGATACAGATGTAAATAAGGTGGCGATGTTTCAGCCAATGCAAATGTGAATAAGGTGGCGATCTTTCAGCTAATGCAAATGTAAATAAAGGGGCAATCTTTCAGCTAATGCAAATGTAAATAAGGTGGCGATCTTTCAGCCATGCAAATGTAGAGGTGGCAATCTTTCAGCCATTGCAAATGTAAATAAGGTGGCGATCTTTCAGTTAATGCAAATATAAATAAGGTGGAGATTTTTTAGCCCTGCAGATGGAGGTAGAGCTTAACCTCGGAAGGCAGAATGGTAGCCTTATGCAATGCAGATGGAGGTAGAGCTTAACCTCAGAAGATAGAATGGTATCCTTATGCAATGCAGAAATGCAGATTTGAGGTAGAGCTTAACCTCAAAAGGCAGAATGGTAGCCTTATGCAATGCAGGAATGGAGATAGAGACAGAGCTTAGTCTCGAAAGACAGTATGGTAGCCTTATGCAATGTAGAAATGTAGATGGAGATAGATCTTAGTCTCGGAAGGCAGAATGGTAGCCTTATGTAGGAAGTAAAGGCAAATGATAATAGAATTTTCTTAGCTGATAGCGGATCGTAATATTTCGACTGCTGGAGATACCATATCTACCGGGGACACTGCGTGTGGATAGTAGTTGTGAGTAAGTGCAACGGTTTTGAGAGTCGTATTTATGAGCAATGTGAGTCTCGTGAGTTTATAGTATATTTGATGATTTTGCAACTCAAGTGCCTGCATCCAAAGAAAAATAACGAGTTTTGTAAAGGGGGAGGTTAGTTCGTATCCCCGTTGGCTCTGCTTGACCTGCTCAGCTTGGATCTGGTGATACTATACGTATCATTGGGGTAGCATTGCTAAACAAAGCGATTTCAGAAATAAACATGCACGATTTTGTAAAAAATTTGACATAAGTGTATAATCAAGAATAATTTTTAGATGAACCGGCGACTGTGAAGTGGTCCAAGACATTGCAACCTTCCTTGTTATAGAATTTTTAGGGTCCTCCTCAAAATTCTGCCTCAATTTACTGGATTGCTGCATCTGACTGCTGCTAGCAATGATTGGCTGGAATTAAATTTAGAATTTTGAGGGTAATCCTCAAAATTCTGCCCCAATTTCCAATTGCAGGGGGAAATGAAAGTTTTGTTGAATTGTGACAGAACCCATAGGGCTACCTACGTATCCACTCTTAAACGGGAATCAGGTTAGGCATAGTTCAAATTACATCACAAAGGAAAGCATAAAGATTACACATAGTAGCGCTTGACTGCATCTGAATTGATTTCTTTGGCCAGACATTTCTGTCCATTTCCATAAGTATGAGGGCTCCTCCTGTTAGAACTTGGTAAACCATATACGGACCCTGCCAGTTGGGACAGAATTTCTCTTTGGCTTCATCTTTATTCGGGAAAATTTTCTTTAATACCAGCTGCCCCGGTGTGAATTGTCTTGGCTTGACTCTTTTGTTGAAGGCTATGGACATCCTTTTCTGATAAAGCTGATCGTGGCAAACTGCATTCATTCTCTTTCCATCTATAAGAGCTAGCTGCTCGTAATGATTCTTTACCCATTCTGCATCATCTAGCTTTGCTTCCTGTATGATTCTTAATGAAGGAATTTCCACCTCGGTGGGAATGACGGCTTCTATACCATAAATAGAATATACGGGGTTGCCCCGGTTGATGTGCGGACTGTGGTGCGGTATCCCAATAAAGCAAATGATAGCTTCTCGTGCCACTGCTTATACTTCTCTATCACTTTCCATAGTATCTTCTTGATATTCTTATTGGCGGCTTCTACTGCTCCATTCATCTGAGGTCTGTTGGCTGTATAATTCTTGTGTTTGATTTTGAAGGTTTCACACATGGCTTTTATCAGTTCACTATTGAGATTGGAACCATTATCAGTGATTATTGATTCTGGAATCTCGAACTGACAAACGATACAGTCGAGGACGAAGTCTGCCATGACTTTCTTAGTCACAGCCTATGTAAGATGCTGCTTCGACCCATTTGGTGAAATAGTCGATTGCTACTAGGATAAACCTATGCCTGTTGGAGGCGGCATGCTTGATTGGTCCAATAACATCTCTTCCCTAAGCAGCGAACGGCCACGGTGAGCTTGTTGCAGTAAGCTCGCTTGGAGGTACCTTTATTATGTCTGCATGTATCTGACAACGGTGGCATTTTCGGACATACTGGATGCAGTCGGTCTCTATAGTCATCCAAAAGTAACTAACATGGAGTATCTTCTTTGCTAAGACAAAACCGTTCATATGCGGGCTGTAGGTCTCAGCATGGATTTCTTCTAGTAGTTTAGATGCTTCCTTTGCGTCGACACACCTTAGTAATTCCAAATCAGGAGTCCTCCTATATAGGATTCCTCCTCCGTGAAAGAAATTATTGGACAACCTTCGAAGTGTGCGCTTCTGAGCAGTGTTCGCAAGTTCTGGGTATTCTCCTTTTGCCAAATATTCCTTGATATCATGAAACCAAGGCTTTCCATCTGCTTTTTCTTTGACATGATCACAGTAAGCTGGCTGATCATAGATCTTTACCGGAATGGGATCAATGAAGTTCTTGTTTGGATGTTGTATCATGTATGATAGTGTGGCCAATGCATCAGCGAACTCATTCTGGATTCTGGGAACATGTTGGAATTCCGTCTTTGTGAACCTCTATCTCAATTCATGTACATGATGCAGATAAGGGAGTATCTTGGAGTTCTTGGTCACCCATTTTTCTCGGACCTGATGTATAAGCAAGTCTGAATCCCCCAGTACTAGCAACTCTTGAATGTTCATGTCAACGGACATTTTGAGACCTAAGATGCAGGATTCGTACTCAGCCATATTGTTGGTGCACGGGAATCTGAGTTTGGCAGACACCGGATAATGCTGACCGGTTTCCGATACGAGGACTGCTCCTATGCTAACTACCTTGAAGTTTGCTGCTCCATCGAAAAACATTCTCCAGCCGACATAGGATTCTGCAATATCTTCTCCTATGAATAATACCTCTTCGCCGGGAAAATACATTTTTAGGGTTTCGTATTCTTCATCCACGGGGTTTTCAGCAAGGTGATCTGCTAGTGCCTATCCCTTGATTGCCTTCTGAGTTATGTAGACAATGTCAAATTCACTCAACAGGATTTTCCACTTAGCTAGCTTTCTAGTGGGCATGGTCTTCTAGAAGATGTACTTCAAAGGATCCATCCTTGATATGAGATATGTAGTATAGGCACAGAAGTAGTGCCTCAGCTTCTGAGCTACCCAAGTTAAAGCACAATAGGTGCGCTCTAACAGAGAATATCGGGGTTCGTACGGGGTGAACTTCTTACTGAGGTAATAGATGGCCTGTTCCTTCCTCCTCATTTCATCATGTTTTCCCAGAACACAACCGATTGTTCCATCCAATATAGCGAGGTAGAGTAATAGAGGTCTATCTGGCTTGGGCGGGACCAAGACTGGTGGTCTTGACAAGTACTCCTTAATTCTGTCAAAGGACTTTTGGCAGTCATTAGTCCATTTGGTAGCTGCCTCCTTCTTCAATATCTTAAAAATTGGCTCACAGATAACTGTAGATTGTGCTATGAACCAGCTGATATAGTTAAGTCTCCCCAAGAAACTCATCACGTCCTTCTTGTTCATTGGCGGTGGCAACTCTTGAATAACTTTGACCTTTGATGGATCCAGTTCTATTCCTCAGCGATTTACAATGAACCCAAGTAGTTTTCTGGTAGGAACCCCAAATGCACATTTTGCGGGATTCAGTTTTAGGTTGTATCTTCTCAGTTTATTAAAGAACTTTCTCAAATCTTCAATGTGATCACTGGATTTCTTGGACTTGATGATAACATCGTCTACATATACTTCGATCTCCTTGTGTATCATATCGTGGAAAATAGTGGTCATGGCCCTCATGTAGGTGGCCCCAATAGTTTTGAATCCAAACAACATCATCTTGTAACAGTACATCCCCCACGGCATAATGGAAGCCATTTTCTCAGCATCTTCTTCATCCATCCAGATCTGATGATACCCCACAAAACAATCTACAAATGACTACAACTCATGCCTGGTGTAATTGTCGATCAGAATGTGTATCTTTGGGAAGGGGAAGTTGTCTTTTTGACTAGCCTGCTTGAGATCCCGGTAGTCGACACAGACTTTGGCCTTCCCATCCTTAATTGGTACCGGCATAATGTTGGCTAACCACGTCGGATATTATACTACCCTGAGAACGGCTTTGACCTGCTTACTGACTTATTCTTTTATTTTCAAGCTCATATCAGGCTTGAACTTTCTGAGGTTTTTGCTTTACCGGTGGACATGTAAGATCAGTTGGCAGTTTGTGTGCCACGATAGATGTACTCAGACCAGTCATATCATCATACGACCAAGCGAATATGTCTTCATTTTCCCATAGAAATTCTGTGTATTCATTCTTTTGTGATGGCGATAAGTGGACATTGATTCTCATTTCTTTGACGTTCTCTACATCTCCCGGGTTAACAATCTCGGTCTCGTCCGGGTTGGACATAGGTATGTTCTCAAAATTCTCAACTTCCTTAATAATCTCTTCCGGTATTTCATCTTCCTCTGAATCTGTGTCTGTTTGTTGCGTTGTCTCGTTGCATGTCACAGTCATTGGTTCATCAAGATAAGTAATAGTAATGTTGTATAAGCAAAGTAATGAGAGAGAATAATAAGAGTAAGATTTATAGGGAAAATCGAAATGCTTTGAAAAATTCCATTACTATTTTGAACATTAAAGATCTTGCTGCGAAATTTTAAATGCGAAAGGAAAGTCAACTAGTAAAATGAAAGATAATGCATGATGCTTGTTCAACCTTGCTACCTCGAGGATTTTCGGGCTCTGGTGGTTCTGATGGTCCAGTTATTGAGGCATTCTCCTCTGCTCACTGCCTGTAAGGAAGTGCTTTCCTTCCCCTCCTCCTCGAAAACAACACAACAATCCCTATCATTGTCTTCCAGGAACAAATTCCTTATTGTTGCAAGTGCTTCCTCTTCTTCTGACCCATTGAAAACATTGCCTGGCTAGAAATGTCTACTTCAAATGTGGTATTGGCTGCTCCAGCGGACAGTAAGGACCGCGCCATGGTGGCGACCAGTTGTTGAATTCCTCCCAAGTGTACTCATATCCCAGACCGACGGTGGTGCCATGTTTATTTAGTTTGATAGGCTTAGTGATTCCTTGTAGTTTCTTGCCAAGTCCCTTGCCAGGTTCGTATCCACTCCAGTTCAATATGCTTTCAATTTTATTGTCCCACCATTTGTCCTTGTCGACGGCGTTGACTCGCTCGATGTGGTGATAGTTCTCCCTGCCTATCTTTCTTCTACCTCCGATTGCTAAGATGGTCTAGCGACTGTATATGGGATTGCTATCGTCACCATGAATGATCACCTCTTGGTGGTTCCACTCAAATTTCACCGCCTGATGTAGTGTTGACGCTACAGCCCCAACGACATGAATCCACGGTCGTCCCAACAACAAATTTTAAGATGTCGGCACGTTTGTTACTTGAAAATCAACATTGAACAAAGTAGGCTCCATTTACAAACACAGGCTGATTTTACCAATGGTGGATCTTTAGGAACTGGCAAAAGCTTTGACGTTGATGGCCCCGTCCTTGATCTTATGTAGCCCCTTTCCCAATGTCCTAAGAGGTACCAACAAACAAATGTTAAGGTTGGAACCTCCATCAATTAGGACTCTGGTGATAAAATAATCTTTGCATTGCACGGTGATGTGCAACGCCTTGTTGTGACTCAACCCTTCGGGTGGCAGCTCATCTTCATGAAAGGTGATCTTGTGACTTTCCAATACCTGCCCTACCTTGTTTGCTATCTCTCCTTCGGTGATGTTTCTTGGTACATATACCTCACTTATTACCTTAAACAGAGTATTCTTGTGTGCCTCAAAACATTGTAGCAAAGCAAGTATGGAGATCTGCGCCAGTGTTTTGTTCAGCTGGTCGATGACCTAGTATTTCTTGGCTTGTATGTTTCTCCAAAGATTGTCTGGACCCGTCTTAATGATGGGCGACCGATTAGAGGCCTGCTTGCTTAACTCAGCTAGGTGTTCTAGGGTATAGACCCTACTAGTTCTTGTCATACCCTGTGCGGCAACAGTTTCCTCGAACCTAACCTTACCTTTCCTCCTTGCCTCAACTGTATAGTCCCATGGTATTTCCTTTTATGTGGAATGGCGTCACTATTGACATTGCTACTAGGATCAGCGTGGCTATCTTCACCCCGGATGGAACATGTTCCTTGGTTGGTAAAACTGCAACTTCAAATAGTGTAGGTGCATTTGTTGGTGACATTAATTCGACCTCAATTGGTGTTGGTGTCTTTGCAGAGGATGGTGCTTCAAACTCAAGTGGCATGGACATATTTACCTCAGCATCCCCAGAAGGCTGAATCTGGACTACAATCAGATTAAGGGTGACTATTGGCTCCTTTGGATCGTCGCTTTCTGTGATCAAACTGATCAATCCCCTCGGGTCCCAATTATCCTTTATTTAAATCATGTGAACATCTCCACTCTTATGGTCTATCAGAGGGTTATTGCAGACATTTTGAGCAGGTTCCTTTGCCAGAATAATTTTGTTGTCAATCAGAGCCAGGATCTTGTCTTTCAGGGAGCGACATTCGTAGATGGTGTGTCCTTTCATGTCAAAATGGTATTCACAGAATTTGTTTGGATTAACCCACTAAGAAGGGTTCTCGGGGGTTATAGTAGGGATAGGGGTGACATAACCAGCAGCTTTGAGCCTCTCGCACAACTGGTCAATGGGTTTGGCGATGGCTGTATACTGTTTAGGAGGTATGCAGTCAAAATTTGGTCAAGATCTAGGGAGGTTTTGGCGTGTAGGAGGTGGTTCATGGTGGGATGGTTGAGCATTGTAGCCTTGGTAAACATGCACGGGTTGGGAATATCTGGTTGAAGTAGGTTGATATGTGGGAGGTGGAGGTGATTAATAAGTGGGCGGTAGAGTTTGGTAAGAGGGTGAGGGTGCCTTGTAGTTCGGAGTAGGCTGATATGTGAGTGAAGGCATTGGATAGGTTTAGTATTTAATAGGGGATTTGGTTCTCTATGCAACCATTATGACACTTCAAAGTTTGTAACCATACCACTTTTGATGCCTTCTTCGATCCTTTCTCCCAGCTTTATAATGTCGGAAAATTTGTGGCTCTCAATCATCATCAGCCTTTCATAATACTACGGGTCCTGAGCCCAGACAAAGAATTTGTTCATCTATTCCTCTTCTAAGGCAGGTCTGACCTTAGCAGCTCCAAACCTCCAGTGAGTAGCATACTTGCGAAACATTTTTGTACGCTTTTTCTTTAGATTCTGAATGTAGAACACATCCGGTGAATTCTCCGTATTGAACCTGAACCTATCCATAAAGTCAGACGCCATACTTACCCAGTTTGACCATTTCTTTAGATCCTGGCTGATGTACCAAGACAAAGCATCTCCTTTCAAGCTTCTCATGAAAATCTTCATACGGATTCTCTCGTATTTCCCTACTCTAACCAGCTTGTCACAGTACGTTCTCATATGGCCCTTTAGATCTCCTATACCATCAAACATTTCAAACATCGTAGGTTTGTACCCCTCGGGCAGTTCAACATCAGACTGTATGCTGAGATCTTCATAGTTCAACCCTTCAATCCCCTTACTTCCTTCGATGCCCTGGATCCTGCTGGTCAAATTCTTAAGTTCTTCAGCCAGATTCCTAATGAGTGTGTCTTTATCATCAGACTCGGGTGTGCTTGAGATGGGTAGGGTGGAGTGTGGCACGGTCTCCACATAGATGGAGGTGTTATGATGGATGTGAAAGTGGTCATTTGAGAAGTTCAAAGGTTCTGGGATGAGTGGTGGAGTATTGTTGGAGGTGTGGCAAGTATTGCAGTGGTAGTGAGGAGCGGGATGGTTTCGTGGCTTTGGGATATTCTGTGGAGGTGTGGGGTTCTGAGCATTTGGAAAATTAATGTCGGGAGTGGAGAGGGAAAATGATAGATTTGCGAGATTCCAAACGTGATCAAGTTCTTCTTGGAATTTCAGCAGCTTTTGTTCAAGCTGGGATGCAACCTCTTTGGAAACCTGAGTACTATGAGTGACCTCTACCCGTTCAGTTGAGTTTTCCTTTCTGGCATTGCTCAAATCTTTCATCTTCTCTTTGTTCTTGCTTCTGATAGGAATAATAGGAGGAGCGGGTGGAGGCCCCCTGGATCTCATTGAATAAGATGATGTTGCCAGAGTGCACGAACTAACCTTTAGGGAGGGGAATAACTAAACAAAAAGTAAAAATAAAAAGGTAACAATTCAGTGAGGATTATAAGAAAATGTTGCGATATTTAAACATATAGTGCAAGAATGTAAATTGTGTCCTATTTGTGAACCTCTTTGTGCCCGAGGTAGGCCTAAAGACGAGTTGATTTGGAGAACTTAGAATGCTAAATGCCTCATTTTATTGATAAAAAGTAGACTAATTCAAAATTGACCCTAAATAACAGGAAATAAAGTCACTAATGGCCATTGGCATTATTACATTTCTTAAAGGAAAAGAAAAACTCCTATCTATTTTGTCCCTAAAGGAACTTCCCCAGACTCGGCATCTTTGGATCCGTCGAATAGCTTTCCCAGCTCACGAAGTCCCAACAATAGGTAGGCTCTGGCTAGATGTCCGCCCTCATTTCCCTTAGCATTTTGGCAATCCTTGATCCTTTTGAGGAACTTCCTTTCTAGCTCCACTATGCCTCACTCCAAGTATTCCAGTCGCTTGTTGGCACTGATAGCCATGTCTTTCCACTGCTCGATCAGCTTTTGGTTGGCTTCTTATATATCACGGTGCTTGCTTTCACATTCCCGGATCCTCTTGCATAGTTGATTGTATTTGACCTGTGCCTCGGCGCTCTCATCTGTGATCCTATGGTGCCTAGCAAGTCCTGGCTTACCCAGACCATCGTGATTAGATTCCAACAAGCTTGAATAGTATGGAGTACAACCAGCATGGTATATATCTGGTTCGATAGTATCTCTTCCCATGATGATCTTGCAATGCCACATATGCTGAGCTTGACACTTATAAGGACTGTCATCAGCATGGAAGTTAGCCCGGAAGTGACTCATCTTGTCTACCCTTGGTATAACCTGCTTCCTACCAGCCTGTCTCGTAACTCAGAGAGGGACATAAAGGTAGGTTCTTCTCAGACCGATTAATATAAAAAACGGCGCATCCCTGGATCGGACGATGAACTCCTCAATAGGGAACCACTCGAACATCCATTGTACTTGATCCTCAGTTAGATTTTCAAATAGCTCTAACCATCCCTTGGCGTCTTTTGGCTGCGCAAACATGTTGGGCAAGTAGTTTATTCGCTTTGTATGATGGAAAACGATATGATCGTCCTAGTCTCTTTACTGAATTTCCTATCGGTATTCACCCATTTGGAGATGCTCCATGAGCCAAAGCTAAAGTAGCAAATTGTAGCCCTCGAAGCGTTCGACTCCTCGTTGACACTTCTCCAAGGCTCGGTATATCTCTGCAATAATCATGGGCACAATGTTGAATGGTTGCCCACCAATTCCCTCTATTAGAGTTTTGGTTACCATAGCTAGCATGGTGTGGATCCTGGTTTTCTTCATTGGAAACACTATCATCCCCAGGAAGCAAAACATAAAGACAAAGACACTTCAGTTAATATGCCACAATGATGTGAGGGCGAACTCATCAGGATACGTACGGTAAGATTTGCTATGACCGTACCTCTCGTACAAATAATCAAAGGAAATATAAGACTCTTTCAAGCATGTCAAGTCTGTATTCTTCTTTATACCCATCATTTTGAGGAAACCTCTACCCTTACGATTTTTCGGCATTAACAAACCCAGAGTTTCCCATGGTATACTAGCTAATCCTCTTATTTCTTCCACCAGGGGCGCCATCGCAATGTCCCCGAAGTGGAACATAGACCTATCACAATCCCATAATAGAGTAGCAGCTTCTATGATCTTGTTGTTAGGTTGGACTTCCAGAAGAGAAGGTAGATTTCCTAGGTATTTCCGGACAAGAGTCTGATCATTGGAATGAAGATCCTCCCACTAGCTTAGCAATTTTGGGTGGATGTTGGTGACCATGCCGAATCTGGGGACTTCGTGCCTCATATTTCTGCAAGACAAAAGGGTTAGGCCCTTACACCCACCAGTCTCGACTATTAAATATCAATAATTGGCATAAAAACATTTGGTTCTCCAAATAAATGCACATAACGTGATGGTGTCCATTTGGGTTTTAGGGAAACCCAGTGGACTTTGGACAAGGCTATCTTAAATAGTCATTATGTGGAAAACATAACTGACTCGGCTAGGTTTGACCATAATACATGCACAGTTTAATAGAGTAAGGTTTCTATGGGGTTTTAGACTGGTACCATTAAGCGGAACACTCAAGGGGTAAAGGCACGGAACCGTCGACTACACCGTTGATCGACTGGTTTTACAGCAAATATGCCTTTTCCAGATTTAAATGGGTGATAATATTGGAAGAGTGCAACCACTCATTATAAGCGTTGCTATGGTATTTTGTTTTGCACGAGTCGAATATAATGTTGAGCATGATTATGCAACAATTAAAGCAGGTTGTCACGTATTTGCACGTTAGGAAAGTAGTAAATACAACAGTTTTTTTCATAATTTAAAGCGGTAGTAAAGGAAAGCAATAAAGGAAAGTAATAAGGGAAAGAAGCAAAAAGACAAGTAAGTTTTGCAATCGAAAAGAAAAGATTGAATGCTTGACAGAAATAAACAAATAATTGTGCATAAAGAAGCATAAATTAATAGCAATACTCTGAAATGCTAAAAGCCTAAGAATCCCCAGCAGAGTCGCCACGATGTTGCACCCCTTTTTTCTCGCAAAATCGGGTTTATGACATTTGGGAGGACAACTCATTCCCTTTTGGGAATTTAGGTTTGCATTTGGAGAGTCGCCACCTAATGATTAAGGTGCATTACGACACCAAGAAGGTTTGATTTGAGTAACCAGAGATTGGGTAAGGGCTTGAAATTATTTCAAGGGGAAGGTGTTAGGCACCCCTCATAATCCACTAGTGTGATTCCCGGCTAGACTATTGTTGTGAATTTAGGTGCAAATAACATGTAGGCAAATAAAACTTCAAATAAGAGGGGATTTTCACATACTGGTTACAAACAAAATTAGAAAGAATTAAAAGGAAGCTGATTTTCTTAAAAGAAATAGTTTGAAATCTTTAGAAGAAACAAAGAAACAAAAGGGGAAAGGGGGGTCCTAGGTTTATTAATAATATAGATCACCCCATACAACATCTGGTAATCACTCCTCAGTGAAGGGCTAAATGAGACGCTATCGCGTGGTTATCATATCCATATCTACCCTTTCCCACCCCATTGAGGTATTAAAGCGCGAAATGGTCTCGATTACTTATTGCATGCTATTACCCGTCCCAATCCTATCAGTCCGGAGGCATTTAGGAGTACCAATCCTAAGAGGGAAGGATATTAGGCTTATTTGTAGTTTCAAAGGTAAAACTTTAAGCCGACATACAAAAACATGTATAGCAAGTTTGGGAAAGCACATAACAAGTAAAAAACTCAGATATACCCCCTCGAACAAAGAAAACACATAATTAGCATGACTTTCACATACTATTTATGGTTTGTGAAAGAACTTAAAGGTTGAGACAGACTAATTTATTACATAATTCAGATAAGAAGCCCGAGTTAGGCCTGCCTACCGGTTGTAGTTAATAACACAAATTCAGTTTATAACATTTATCCAAAGGCTTGCCTAAGTGTCGGACAAGGATCCTATAGGCATGGTATCTATTGAATTCAGGAAAGCCATGAAATAATAAGGTCTAAAAAATAAACTGAGTACATGCTGGCAAAAAGGGGAAGTCAGAGAAAGCGCACTTTAATGAAAGTTATAGGCTCTGAAACTGATGATACTCGTTATTACTGATTTTATATCTAACATTAAGTGAGGCAAATCAGATTCAATTAGAAACTCCTATAGGCATGCTTTCTAGGTGTTACTGATTGTAAAACTTTGAAGACGTAGTATAAAATTGCAGAAGACTCGTTTTAAACCTATGAACATGATATCTAGATGCTGAATTCTATTTAAGACATGATTCCCAAGTGCAATTGAATGTTTAAGTCCTATGAGCATGGTATCTAGGTGCAGAAATTTGTTTAAGACCTATGAACATGATTTCTATATGAGAAAATGGATATACAGGATTCAGAAAGACCTATTGGCATATTTTCTATATGCATATGCAAAATTCAGATTGACTTATAGGCATGATTTATAGACGAGAGTAGCAGACCTATGATCATGATTTCTATATGAAAAATGAACATTCTGAATTCCCTATAGACGTGCTTTCTATATGCATTTGAATGTGCAAAATTCGAAAACCTATAGATATGGTATCTATGCAGAATTCAGAATTCCCTATAATCATGGCATCTATGTGAGAGTGTAGAATTCAGAAATACCTATAGGAATGACATCTAGCCTTTGCATATGTAGTTACCCGCCCTTTCACTAACCAGCCCCAAATGTTTATTACAAAATTATTACAGCCCAGAAAAAAGTAACATTAGTAAAAAAAAAAGTACAACCAAAGGAGAGCCTGATTCAGACTTCATGTCTGAAATATGAGGTAAACCAACTCCATAAGATCAAGATCCAAAGCCTTTCTCCCATTCGAGTGTGTCAATGTTCCCTAATAGCCTCAAAAGGACTCCGAGCAATGAGCGCACCCAAATGTATTATCAGATTAGGACAAGTGTGGTGTGGAAGGGCCAACCCTCAAGTGTCCAAGTTCAGAGGGAACTTAAGGTCCCAAAGCAAGGCTCACAAGAGGGGGCAGAACTTAAAAACTAAGAGGGAGTGTAAGTGCAGAAAAGAATTCTGAGAGAGGGAAATGGGAAGGGAAATAGCTACAAATAAGTACACATAGGGGTACGTGGGAACGGGGAGTTATAAAGAGCCAAGGGCAGGTTGTGGGCATACCCAGCAATGGTTAATGCTAGCACACCCATAAGCCTGTTAGAACACACTATTAGAGGCTAGGATCCCAAGGTATCAAGCTTAATTCATGGACAATAATTTGCATATTGCCATGCCTTAATCCATAGCTCAAATACGTAGGGGGGAGAGGTTTGGGATTCATCATAGAAATAGGCAGAAAGAAATTAACATGCTAATTTAAGTGTTAAACTATACATAAACAGTAAGTAGGCATGGATACAAAAGCAGTAAATAAACACATTGTCGTGGTGCTAAAGCTTAAATCAAAACATACCAGTTTCAAAGAAACAAATAGAGAAAAGTAATAGGTCTTGTAAACAGGCAACGATGCAAGAAAATAAGAGAGAATACTATTGTGTGTAAGTGTAGTTTCACAAGAAAACTATGAGTAAGGGATGTATCATTGTGCTAATGAAAGAGTAGTGTATTTATAGTGTGAAAAATAGGCAAAAATAAGGTAAGAAAACAATTAAGGGACTGGGGTATCAATTAAAAAATCAATCAATACAAGATTTCCCTTAATTAAGGAACTCAGATTCAAACGGGAAAACTATTTAAGGGAAGAAATCAAATAAACATCTTGTGCAAAGCATACAATTAGGGATAAATACATAAGAAGTTACTTAAGGGCAGAATTTTGAAATACACGGTTACATAAATAAGGTAAGAAAAATCAATTAGTAGCCAGTAAATCAAGGATCAGAGATTTTGTAATCACTAGTCCAAGAATGAACCAAGTCAAAAAAGCTGAGAAATTTTTTAACTTATGTCGAGTCATAGGGAAATCAACAAACAAGGAAAAAAATCAATCAAACCTATATAGAAGGAAGTCTGAACTAATAACAAATTTGAAAGCCATTTTAGAAGGAAGTCCAGCACATATAAAGAGCATACAAACATGCTAAGTTGAAAGAAAATGACGTATCATTGCAAAATCAGTAGATAATAGACTACAGGAGCATGGTAGTCACATAGGTTAGCAATGTAGAAGAGAAGTAGCATCAAATATCATACAAAAGGTCCAGTGTAAAAGAACTTAGAATTGTTTAGTGGAAAATCAGAATTGCTTAAAGAGATAGAGGTTGAAACAAAGATTTCGAGACTCAGTTGAGAAACAAATTCAGAAACTCGAAATAGTTAGGGTTTCTGAAATCATACGGTTTTAAAGATGAAGAACAAACATATATATAGCCAATGTTCTCATACTTGGATAAACCCCAAATTCTAGGGTTTTACCATCAATCGAGTGCCGAGATGAGAAACAAGTAATCAAGAAGAAGATACTAGTCGAAAACAAGTTCAAAGATCTCAGAAAGGAACTGGGGCCTTTGACATGCTTTTTCAGTAACGGAAACTCATGAGAAACATAGTAAAAGAGTAATACGCGAATCACAGTAGAAGAGCTCAAAAAAACATAGTAGAAGAAGCTAATAAGAAACATAGTAGAAGAAGACTAATCAGAACACAGTAGGAGAAACATATAAAGAAACATGGTAGAAGAAACTAATTAAGAACAAAGTGGAAAAAACTTAATAAGAAACTCACAGAGAACACAGTAGAAGAAACGTAGTAAAAAAACACACAAAAGAAAAAGAAAATCAGAGAAGCCTCTAAATAACTCAAAAACCCTAGGTCGCAATTTTATAAAGGGTTTTGAAAACTTATCATTGAAAGAAATATCAAGAAATCGTTTAAAAACTTAGGGAAAACATGGATCTGGAAAAGATCTAAAGAGATCATAAAAACCTTAAAAGCTAGGGTTTCAAAGGAACCCAAACGGTGAGAAAGGCCTGGATCAAAGAAGGAGGAATTGAAGCCAGGCTTGAAACAGACATAGCTTGCCGGAGCAAGGCCGGAGATGGCCATTAAACTTGAATCAACAAGGCCTGGACGAAGCTTCTTCGTGGTCAGGCCATAAAACCTCAGCAAACGAGCGTGTATGCACCATGGAAGGTTGGTAGGTGGTGAGACCACCATAAATTCTGGCCAGGATATGGCCGGAGAAGATGGATGAGACTCATCGAAGAGGAGGGGGAAGGGGAAGGTTCTAGAGAGAACCAGAGATAGAGAAATAGAGAGAGAGTCGGTTGAGTGAGGGAAATGAGAGGGGTTTGGGGAGGGGGGTCGTTTGGTTTAATTTAGGAAGGGTGAATGGTGGGGATCCGGGCGGGTTATTCAAACGGGTTGTGGGTTGGGTAGATTTAGGATTTGGGATGGGTAATTGGGTTAGAGATTGGGTTTAATTAGGGGTTCAAATCTGGCTAAAATTGAAATACAAATGGTCTATCATTTAAATAACCATTTTTCCTTTATTTATTTTATAAAAAATAAAAAAATAATTTCCAAAAATAAATTAAAAGCACTAAAATGATTAATTATACATAATTATCCAATTAAAAATATTTAAGTTAATTTTATACATATAAACACCATGAAATCTTAAAAGGCTAATATCTTAATTACGTGCAATTTAGCTTTAAAAATACTAAATAAATTTATAAAAAATATGCAAAAACTATGTTAGCTATATTTAATGTAAATATGATAATCCGATAGATGAATAACCAAAATGATAATTTTGGGAACAATTATTGGATTTTGCTTGCTAAAATAAGGCAATAAATTGATTTAACAATCCTTAAAATTAAGAGCAAAAATATTAAAACCTTGGGACATGCATATTCATGCTATTTTGAAAGTATTTAGCATATTAAAAATATGCAGGAACAAATTGGGTATCAACAATCTCGAATAGATCTTGTCCAGACCTTGCTCAACTTCTATCCATGGTCTTTTATATTACTTTCCAGCCATCCATGGCCGTTCGAGTAAGATCCATGGCTTTTCCGGCTGAAATCGGTAATGATCTAATGTTTTCTTATCTTCTCTGGGTTCTCTGAAACTCTAGCTCCTGAGATTTTCTCTTTTTCTTTAGATCTGTCTTAGATCTAAGTGTATCCATGAACTTTTAACCGATTTTTCTTCATCTTTACTATTTTTTGAAACCCTAGACTCACTACTGTTTGATTCTTCTCGGATCTTTATAGATCTGAGACGATTCAAGTGTTATTAAACATTTTCCTTTAAAAATTTCCTGTTTTGAGTAATTATTTCGATTTTAGTTGCTCTTTTCTAAACTAGGGTTTACTAAAACTCATCTTCTCAAAGCTTTCATGATTTTCGAGTGTTAATCATATGTTCTTAGGTGTTATTGACTGATTTCTGCTAGAATTGTCTTGACCCTAACTAGTTTGTGTTAAAGCTCTAGTTTTCTTATGTTTTTGCTTCGATTCTGAGTGTTTACGAGCTACTTGTTACAGTGTTGGTGTTGTGCTTTGACTTTCATGATTTTACCCTTTAGCCTAATTTAGTATCTTATGACTTCTACCCTAGTTCATCTCCACTACGGTTTCTGAGTCGATCCCTTGGCAAGTTTATGCATGTTTATGAAATTCTATTTTTTACCTATTTCTCTATTTATGGAAAACAGATATTTTCCCTCTCTTCAGATCAGTATTATTTTGAATCTCGATTGACTGATTTGCTCGTTTAAAATTATGTGCTTATTATAGATTCATTCCCTTGTATATAACTCTGATTATTCTCATTACCTTATTGTCCGTAATGTCACTGATTCTTCACGATTACTTCCTTAATTAAACTTCTGTTTGCTTACATCTTTACTTGGTCTGATTGGATTTTCTTTCCTTAAGTGACTCATGCCCTCTAACCGTTGGTAATTTGTTCTTAATTGAAGCAAGACTATACTAATTTCATATGTAATTTCCTTGATTGCTGAATTATGATGTCCTTACCTTATTCTGCCCCACTCCTAAACTACTATATATAATCTCCTCTACTCTCAATTCAAGATACGAACAATAGTTCAGAACACACACATACACACTCAAACTCTCTCTTCTTTCTCTACTACTTGTGCTACTACTTTGTCTAGCCGGCTGAAAGCCAAGGCTAGACTGTGGGACTCTAATTACTTTGCTTTTTCTGTACTTTGCTTCCTTAACTAGTATGTTCCTAGTTCAATTTTGAAACTCAACTCTATGTGCTCCATTTTTTGTCAATCCCTATATCCTTCTGCACTGACTTAAGGGGCTCATGTTAATTGATTGTCCTTCTTGTTTACTGCTTTATTCAACGTGCTTAAGTTTTGCCCTCTCTTATTCAGATTTAATCAGCATGTCTATTTGAGTTCCTATTTAGGTCCCTCAACTAGTATGTCCCCCAATGTTCTTTATTAATGCTAAGTCATGACTAATTATGTGTAATAGACCCCTGCATGAATACTCCTATACCCTGTCCCATGTCTTATTACTATTATAATTTCAAGCATGATTCCCTTGTTAACTCTTTGAAGTAGTTGTTTATGTTCTGAAGACCAATAAGTCCCTACATGCTCCTTGCTCTTACTGGTCTATATGCATCTCTTCTCAGCCATGTTTATGTGTTTCTGATTTGGGTCCTCTATGTCCCAAACCCCTACTTCCCTATTTGTAACTTCTGAAGCTGTACTACTCTTTGAACTTGTTCTGTATGTGATGTTGTTGTTCCTATCCCCTTCCCCTTTCAAAACTATTTTCACTTAGGCAAACATATTCTGCTGTTTTGGAAACTTATTTCAAACACGTTGTTTCAAAACTATTTTCCAACTCAACTCTTTTAAATCTATGTCAAGCACTCTCACATATACTCTTAGACTACTAGGTTCTGCCCCTTTTGTGTAAGCCTTGCCTTGGGACCCTTGAGCTCCCTCTGAACTTGGACACATAAAAGCTGGCCTTTCCACACTGCACTTGCTCTGTCTTGGCTATGAAATCTAGGTGTGAGCACTGCCCGGGATCCCTTGAGGCCATTAGGGAACTCTGACACATCTAGATATGACAAAGGCTATGGAACAATATTGGAATTTGAGGTGATTGATTATATAACTTATAGAGTAAGTCCTAATCAGGCTTCCTATAGTGTAACTTCTTATTTTCATTACTACTTATGTAATTCGTTTCAATATTGGTCTGTAATAACTTGTTATAAACAAGTATTGGGGTTGGCTAGTGAAAATGGATGGGGTAAATATGCACGCTATAGTTGTTAAGGGTATAAAACATGTTATTAGGTTTATGTTCCTAATTGGGCAATAGAAACCATGCTTAGGGTTCATACATGCATTAGAAATTATGCCCTTAGGTCGTATGTTTATTTTTTCAGCATGTGCACCCTTACAAAATCATATGTTAAAATCTGCTAGTAATTAGCACTTTACTATTATGTTATACACTGCCACGTGCATTTAGAAATCCTTCTCTTAGGAATTCTACATCATGAGTTTTATACATGCATCTTAGATACCATGTTTCAGGATCTTGTTCGTACTTGCTTTCACACTTAGTGTAAACTGCTGATTATAAAAGAGGTAAAACAGCTTCACACTTGATTATCCTGAATAAAAGCTGGTAATAATCTGTGTATTCGACTAGAACAGCATGCTGCTAGGGTAAAAGATAATTTCGAAACTATCTTAATAATTCTGAGAACTACTACATACTGCTTTACGAGTAGGCAAGCCTTAGGTAATTGCTTAAATAAAAACTAGAACCGCTTTTGTTTAATTATCAACTGTTAAAATCAGTAGGCAGGCCTGATTCAGACTTCTTTTCTAAGTCATGTAATAAATCTGGTTCTGATGTTATCACTTAGACACCCTACTTTAGGATTTTGAATTCAGATTATAGTTGTGCATGAGTCATGCTATCTATATGCATTATTTGTGGAGGTATACCTGAGCCTTCTACTTTCTTATATGTTTTCCCCCTAAATGTAGTCTTATATGTTCTTTTTTGTAGCTTAGTATTTTGCATTAAACCTGAGGGTCTGCCTAGAACCTCCTTATTATAGGATAGGAGTCCTAAATCTCTCCGGGACTGATAGGAAGGGACAGGTAATAGCATGCGATAGGGATCGAGACCAACCTTCGCTTTAATTACCTTTACATGGCGGGAAATGGTAGATATGGATATGATGACTGGTGCGCTAATACCACGTGTAGCCCTTCTTTGAGGAGTGTCATACCGAGTATTTCATTGATGTTATCCATAGTATAAACAAACCTAGGACCCCCTCCCTTTTATGCTTAGATTGTAATTATTTTCATTAATTGCTTTTCAAACATCTGTGCTCTTAAACTTAAATCCCCTATTATTTGAGTCTTACTTGTCATCTGTTAATTGTACAAATTCACAAAATTGTCTGGCCGGGAACCACACTAGTGGATCTTGTGGGGTGCCTAACACCTTCCCCTTGGGATAATTTCAATCCCTTACCCTATCTCTGGTTACCAAACATAGTTAGAAATGAACCCTATAGGTGCCCTAACGCACCTTAAAATCGTTAGGTGGCGATTCTTCAAAATTGCAAAACCCCTTTCCCAAAAGGAAAGAGTTATCCCATAGCAAAATGTCATAAACCCGACTTCCGATTGAGGAAAAAAAGGGGGGCCACAACAGCGGGAACATGAGTGATGTAACTCACGACTTTCAACCTTTCATACAATTGGTCGATATGCTTTGCAATGGCGGTGTATTGTCTGGGTGGCTTGCGGTCGAAGTTGGGTCTTGGTCTTGGAATGTTTTGGCGAGTTGGAGGTGATTGAAAATGGGATGGTTGGGAGTTATAGGTGTGATGGACAGTGGCTATTTGAGAGTATCTGGGAGATGAGAGTTGATATGTAGTCGGTGATGCTTGGTGTGTGGGCGGAGGTGTTTGATATATGGGTGGAGGTATTTGATATGTAGGTAGAGGTGTTTGATAGACAAGTGGAGATTTTGGACCCTGGGCCACCATTATTGTTCCAACATATTTCTTCTTTGATATGCTGCTTGGCTGTAATGCCTTATTTGTGGCTTGTAGTGGCTCAAAATTTGTTACCATCCCACTATTGATTCCTTCTTCAATTCTTTCTCCAAGTTTGATGATGTTAGAGAATCTTTGATTTTAGATAACCATCAACCTTTCATAATATTGCGTGTCCTGTGCTCTAACGAAGAATTTGTTGACCTGTTCTTCATCCACAGATAGCTTGACCTTGATCGCTTTCTACCTCCAACGAGGTTCCTCCCGGACCGACGACGTGTCTGGCAGAAATTACTTCAAAAGTCCTTAACTAGAGGAAAATAAAGCCTACATAAATGGTTGCATCGACCAAGAGCGGAAGGGACATTGTCGCCAGCCTAATGAGCCTCAGGGCCACATACACAAAAGGTTTCATCGACCAAAAGCATAAGAGCCACTATCACCAGCCTAAAATCTGAAAACTTGAGGGTCAAAACGAGCTCGAATCGTAACCCAATTCGGAGACTGAATCCAAAACTGTTAAATATATATGCCTAAGGGCAAAACGTAAGAGCCATTATAGCCAGCTTACATTACAAGGCCACTTCGGCCCAAGGCATAAGAGTCATTTTTGCCAGCCTACGCAATTTGGAAAACTTGAGTATTAATTGAGCTCGAGTCGAAACCCGACTCGGAGACTGTACCCAAAATAGTTAACTATATATGCCTAAGGACAAAGCATAAGAGCCATTGTCTCCAGTTTACATTAAACAGCCACTTCGGCCCAAGGCGTAAGTTCCATTATCGCCAGCCCATGCAAACGTAAAAGTTTGAGGGTCAAATGAGCTCGAGTCAAAACCCGACTCGGAGACTAAACCCAAAACGATTGAACAAAAGCGTAAGAGCTCAAACGCCAGCCTAATGAGCCCCAGGTCCGTATCATTGAATCTAAAGACTTCTACTAAATCAAGAGATGGGATTGATCTGGCTAAAATCCTAGCAAACAGAAACCCAGAAGATACAAAACCGCGAGGTTCCCCTCTTATACATACAGGTAATAGAATACAAGCTCCATTTACAACATACTATGAAATCTATATACATAAGAACAAGAAGAAAGCAAATGTCCCCCTTGGGGAATATGGCCTAACGACCTCGTCCTCACCATCTTCAGCATCGGACAAAAGGAACTTGGCATCATACTTCCCCGCCTTGGCTTGCTTGATCTTTTCCGAGAGATTGAAACCCCTGGCATAAACTTCCTCGAGAGTTTCCCTCCGAGATTTGCACTTTGCGTACTCTTTACTGCTCCTCGCTAGACAAAGAGTTCTCCTTGGCTTAGCTCTAGCAGTGGAAGCACTCTTCAAATATGTCGTCGCTGTCTAGTCAGCTCTAGTGCTACTCATTATAGCATCGGCCCGGGCATTCACCACCTCAGCCTTCGTCTTCTAAAGCTCAGACTCGAGCCTTGCGATCATGTTCGCCCACGCATAATCACTCATACGAGTATTCCGGATTTACATCTCTAGGGTGGAAACTTTAGCAAAAACACTCCTTGACCGCAACTTGGGCATCTACATGGGCTTGCAGCTCGTCTAGCTCACGTTTGACCCTGCCAACTTCACCCTAATGTCACCCCAGCTCTTCTGTTCTACTCTCCAACTGAAATATCTAAACATTAACCTCCGAAAATGAAAAAAAGGGCATACATCATCATGAAATACAAGATACCTATCTCTTGAGGAAGCTCTCACGCTTCCGGCTTCGATCCGCCTCGCACCACAGGGGTAGCAGCTCGCTTTGTTTTTTCACACAAAGAAACTTAAGGGATTTCTCCCTATCAAAATTTCTCTACAACCGAGCCTCATAACGAAGTAGCTCAGATTTGAGCCTATCGAAGGCCTGCAAAAGGAAATTAAATAAGATAGGAAAAGTTTGAAGCCGGAATAGTCCTATACTAGCTACCATGCTTACACAAAAGCCGAGCCACTGAGCCTCACGAAAAGCTAAGCCAATTTTCAATGGTTTAGTATCCTCCGAAGCGCCACCAGTAGAAATGTGTAATGTTCTTTCGAGAATGCAAGTCCCTAAAACCGAATGATCGGTTAGATCGCCTCTCTTGATTCGCTGAGAAGGACTCGCCCCGTTGCGAGCCTCCTCACACCCTAGAGATTATTTTTATTTATCATCGACCCTCGACTCCGAGGTCGGCAGCCTTTAATCCTCTCCTAGAGATCACAGTCTCATTTTAGAAAAATCTCCGGTACCTACAGTGGCTAAGTTAGTACGTTGAAAAGAAAAACACCATTTTGGGGAAACAAGCCACCAGGCGCTTACCATGATTCTTTGCCTCCCACCTCCCATTGGATAGATCTCACCATCTGCGCCTATCATATGTCGAGTAGGCTGCCAACTTGCAAGACCACTCAGCCAAATCAGGGACCTCGTTTTGCAACCAGGGAGTCGCTACAGAAACGAAACAGAAAAATGTCATTACGGAGCCCGCCTCTTGTCAAAACGATGAAAAACCAAGTGCGACACTTACGTGTGAAGTTCCATTCCACAGTAAAGGGCAGGAACTCTCCAGGAATGATATCGATCGTTCAAGCTCGAACAAACAGGTTTATCCATACATGGCCCTCGTCCTCTACGCTGTTAACGACAGGAGCTCGGGTGGATTGATGCTGTAGAACAATCAAACCATGATAGCATAGTGGCCAATATAAATACACGAGATGACTGAGGGTAAACTCAATCCCGGCCTTGTCGGCGAAATATCTTATCGTCTGAACTATCTTCCTAAGGAATGGGTGAGCCTGTTCCAAGGTAACTCAATATCTCTGACAGAACTCAAACACGAGCCGGTCTGGGGGAGCCGATGCAAAAGTATGCATGTACATGCTCAAAAACCCCTCGACATAGGTCATGATGCTCTCCTCGGAGGAAGGTACTTGTAACACCACACCTTCTCCCCATCGCCAATCTTTTCTGATCATCTCGAGGTCTTTCTCTCATATTGATGAGATGAAACTCAATGCATGCCCCCGATGTCCTAGAACATTTGGAGGTCTCCCCAACATAATGTACCTCCTCGAGGTAAGATATTTCTAGGTCCGCTCACCGGGCACATCGTTGTACAACCGACCGAACGCGGGACGTAGGTGTTGATACCCAGTTTTTCCATGTATATTTTTATATATGCAAAATACTTTCAAAATAGCATGTATATGCATATATAAGTATGTACCAAGGTTTTATTAGTTTTCTCTTAATTTTTATAGATTTTTAAATCTATTTATTGCCCTATTTTATCAAGAAAAACCCAATAATTATCCCCAAAATTATCATTTTGGGTGATTCACTTATTGGATTCTCATATTTATATTAAAATATATCTAGCATAATGTCTTCATATTTTGACAATTTTATTTAGTATTTTTAAAGCTAAATTGCGTATAATTGCGATATTATCCTATTTTAAGATTTAATTCTTTTCATAATTATAAAACTGACTCCAGTATTTTAAATTTTATAATTACATATTATTAATCATTTTAGTATCTTTGATTTATTTTAAAACATTATTTTACTATTGTTATAAAATAAATAAGGGGAAAATGGCTATTTAAATGTTAGCCCCGTTTATTTCAATTTTAGCCTTATTTGAACCCCCAATTAAACCCAATTGCAATTTTAAATTACCCGACCCCTGACCCATTTATCCAACCCACCCGACTCCCTTTTTTATCCATGATTCTTCCTTTCCTTTTATAATTCACAAACACCCCAACCCTAAAATCATTTTCATTCACCCGCCGCCTCTGAAACCCCTCTCCTCTCTCAAATTCTCTTGAACCTTCCCTAACCCTAGCCACCTCTCATCATCTTCCACCTAGAAACCCACTGAAAACCATGGCTTCCCAAGCTGTTAGGTCCCTATACTCACCTCCCCTTGCTCTTACACACCTGATACCTAAAGATTCGAGGCCAGACCTCGAAGGTTTGCACCCAGACCTCTGCCGATTCAAGATTCCAGAATCATCGCCGTCCTTGTTCTGGTGTACCATGGTGTTTTGAGCGTGGTTCTGACCTCTTCGACTCAGATCGGTGACCTTTTCAAAGCCTTTCTCATTTCTTGGGTTCTTCTTAAACCCTAACCCTTCGAAGTTTTCTCCGATCTCTTTAAATCCGTTGTGTATCTATGCTCTCTTTGAGTTTTCAAACAATCTCTCTCTGACTTTCTTTTCCTTTTCTTTTTTTTTGTATTTGCCTCTACTGTGTTCTATGTTTTCCTTCTACCATGTATGTTCTTCTACTGTGCTTTCTATACTATGTTATTGTATGTTTTTCTACTATGTCATGCTATTTTCTTCTACTATGTTCTGGTATGTTTCGCCTACTGTATTCTTCTACTGTGTTCTTAAGTGTCCTTACTATTTTTCTTCTATTGAACTTTGTTTAAGTTTCTTTTAAAAGGATCTTTTTAAGCATGCTTTCTTCTACTGTTCTTATCAGTCTTTTCTCATCATGTTTCGAATTTGTTTCTTTACTCTGTTTGACTTGAACCCCTCTAGTATTTACATGCTATTCATGAGTTCTGTTGCTGGAAGAAGCATGTTAGAAGTTTTAGTTCTTTTTTGAAAGCTCTAAACATGTTTCGATTCGACTACTTGCCTCCTCATATCTGTACTTGATTCAAGGTGGAAACGTTAGAATTTGGGGGTTCTGCCGAGGTTTTAATGAACTAGGGTTTTATTTTATAACCCTTAACTCTTTCAGACTGACTTTGAGTCTTTGAACCGAGTCTGGACATCCGTATTTGCATATGATTCTGACCTTTGGCTAAGCTCTTCTAAAACTCTTTCTTCACTGGATCTTTCTATTGATTTTGCAATGACACCACACTTCTTTTCATGCCTAACATGTTCGCATGCTCCTTATATATGATGAATTTCCCTCTAAAATGGTTTTCAAATTGGCAATTAGTGCAAACGTCCTTCTGTATATAGCTTGATTGATTTCTTTCCATCTTTTACTTACTCGACTTAAGTAAAACCATTCTTCATCTTTTCTGACTTGGTTCATTCATACCAAATCTCAGACCTTGTGATTTACTGGCAATTAATTGACTCCCTTACCTTATTTGCACAAACCGTGTACTGTCAAAACTCTATCCTTAAATAACCTTTACGTATTTGCCCTCAATTGTTCGATTTACACAAAGTGTTTATTCAATTCCTTTCCTTAAATGGTTTTACTGGTTTTGAATATGAATCCCTTAATTAAGAGAAGCCTTGTGTAATTGATTGACAATCAGTTTTCAAACTATTTTCTTACCTTATTTCTTCCTGCCTTCAACACTATAAAAGGCACGACCTTTTTCACAAAACACACACTTCAGACTTCACAATTTCATAATCTCTTCCGAACTCACACTTATAGTATTTTGTCTTCCTGTTTGCACTTTGGCTTTTACAAGACTACTGTTTTTTCTACTTATTTCTTCGAAACTGGGATATGTCCTGATTTAAGTTTCAGGATCACCCCAATGTGTTTACTTACAGTCTTTGTATCCATGTCTACTTTATCATTTTCTGTAGAGTTCGACATTTAGCTTAGTTTGCCTATGTTCTACTTCCTGTTTCTGTTGTGAATCTTTGCTCCCTATCCCATTACCCCTATGTGTTTGTAAATGGTGGCTTAGGGCATGGCAATATGAGTTGTTGTCCATGAACTGAGCTTTGAAACAATGGGGTCTTAACCTCTAAACAGGCTGGAGGGTGTGCCAGCATACCCTATTGCTGGGTATGCCCATCAGCCTGCTCTTTTTGTGCTCTCGCAACCCCCCATTCCCTATATCCCTATGTGTACTGTTTCCCTTCCCTTTTTCCCTTTTCAGAATTCTGCACTTTCACTCTCTCCTAGTTTCTAAGTTCTTCCCCCCTCTTGTAAGCCTTGCCTTGGGACCTTGAGTTCCCTCTAAACTTGGAAACCTGAGGGCTGGCCCTTCCATACTGAACTTTGGCTTAATATGGCGATACATTTGGATATAAGCACTGCCCGGAGTTCTTATGAATCTCTTAGGGAACTCTGACACACCCAAGTGATAGAAAGGCTTTAAAACATGATATTTGGATTTGGTTTACTTCATACTTCAGACAGGAAGTCTGAATCAGGCTCCGTGGTTATAATTTTCAACTTCTGATGTATTTTCTTTACTTTATTTTTTCTGGACTGTAATAACTTTGTAATAAACTATTGGGGATGGCTAGTGAAAAAAAGAGGGAATAACTATGTATGTAAAAGGGGTAGATATCCTGCTTATAGGGAATTTCTGATCTCTGTATATCACATAGATATCCTGCCTATAGGAATTCTGCACTATCGTATGTAGATACTATGCCTATAAGGAATTCTGCACCCATATAAATATTTGCGTATAGTTTTCTGAAATGCTGCATTCATATGGATATCCTGCCTATAGATAAATGTCTATATCTCTCCTATAGATAACGCTCATAGTTAACTGGAAATCCGAATCCTGCATATACAACTGTCACTAGGCAAACCAGTTTATATGTCTTAAATAACTAACTGCATCTAGATATCATATTCATAGGCCTAAACGAAGTACAACATTTAGATGCCATGCCTATAGGATTTCTACACTCTTGCTATGTCTGTAAAAGTGTCCAAAATCTACAACACAAAGAAAGCATGGCTATAAGAGCTTTAACCGAATCTAAACCGCTTTATTTGCTTATAATTCTAAAATCTGTCACAATGACTTCTGCTCTTTTGCTAAAACACGCCTTTCTTTAATAACAGATGATTTTTTTAAACTAGTATGTATTCATGTTTACTTCATTGTTTCTGGAATCAGTAGATATCATTCCTATAGGGTCTTCGTCTAACACTTAGGCAAGCCATAGGGTGAAGGTTTATAAACTGAATCAGATTTTATATGCTACAACTAGCAGGTATGCCTGATTGAAGCTTCTTATCTAAACTATGTAATAAATCAGTCTACCTCTACCCTTTAAGTTTTAATCAGACCTTAAACAGTACATGCAAATCATGCTACATTATGTGCTTTCTTTGGTTTAAAGGAGGTCTCTTTGAGCCCTTCTATTTGTTTATATGCTTTCCCAAAACTTGTTATATGTGTTTTATTTGTCGCCTTAGTATTTTACCTTTTGAAACAACAAATAAGCCCAATACCTCCTCCCTCTAAGATTAGTAGTCCCAAGTGCCTCCGGGGCTGATAGTATTGGGGCGGGTAATAGCATGCAATATGTAAATGAGACCATTCCGCGCTTTAATACCTTAACAGGGTGGAAAAGGGTAGATATGGATTTGATGACCACGCAATAACATCACGTGTACCCCCTCACTGAGGAGTGATTACCGGATGTTGTGTGGGGTGATCCATATTATTAATAAACCTAGGACCCCCCTTTCCTTTGTTTTCTTTGTTTCTTTTAAATCATTTAAAACCATTTCTTTTAAGAAAATCAACTCTTTTAGTTCCTTTTTCTTACTTTTGTTTATTTGTAACCATTATGTGAAAATCCCCTCTTATTTGAAGCCTTTATTTGCCTATGTGTTATTTGCACTAAAATCACCATAATAGCTTGGTCGGGAACCACACTAGTGGATCTTCAGGGGTACCTACCACCTTCCCCTTGAGATAATTTCGAGCCCTTACCAATCTCTAGTTGTTCAAATCAAACCTTCCTTAGTGTCCTAATGCACTCAAATCATTAGGTGGCGACTCTTCCAACACAATTCCAGAAAGGGAACGAGTTGTCCTCCCAAATGTCATAAACTCGATTTTGCGAGAAAAAAGGGGGCGCGACAGTGTGGTGACTCTGCTAGGGATTCTTAGGCTTTTACCATTTCAAGCTATTACTGTGACTTTACATTTCTTATGTGCATTTATTTTAATACCTTTAAGCATTTAATTCCCTCTTCTACTACAAAAACTAACTTGTCTCTTGTTTCTTTCCTTATTTCTTTACTGCTTTCCTTTACTCCACTCATTTATTATTGTTTTAAATTATGTAATTATTACTTTATGAACATGCAAATACGTGACAACTTGTTTTAATTATTGCAACTGCATGTTTTCAACATCATATTCCCCTCGTGCCAAATAAAATACCATAGCAATGCTTATAATGAGTGGTTGCGCTCTTCCGATATTATCACCCCTAAATCCGGAAAAGGTGTATTTTCAATAAAACCAGTCGATCAATGGTGTAGTTGATGGTTCCATGCCTTTCCTTATTGAGTTGTCCGCTCAAGGGTACCAGTCTAAAACCCCATAGAAACCGTACTCTGTTTAATTGTGCATGCATCATGGTCAAACCTGGCCGAGTCAGTTTTGTGGTCCGCATAATGACTCTTTAAGTTAGCCTTGTCCAAAGTCCACTAGGTTTTCCCAAAACCCAAACGAACATCACCACGTTCTGTGCATTTATTTGAAGAAGTAATTGCTTTATGCTAATTGTGGGTATTAAATAGTCGAGTCTGGTGGGGTTAAGGTCCTAACCCTTTTGTCTTGTAGAAATATGAGGCACGAGGTCCCCAGTTTTGGTATCATTAGCACACACCCACTCTTGCTAGATTTGTGGAGGAGTCTTCCATCAAATGACCAAATCAACGAGTGAAAAGAGAGGGCTGCCAAAGCTAGTGAAAAGTTGGAATATCTGGAATACAGTTTGCTAGAATTGGAAGGAAAAGTGAGGGAGTGAGTCACTGACTGCCAGAATGCTAAAGGAAACGAGGGAGAACACATGGCTAAGGCATTTCTACTAGTGAACCTATGCGAGCTGAAGGATTTGATTAACGAGAGCATTCAACTTGAGAAAGGTCCTGCTGGGACCAAATAGATAGGAGCTTGTTCTTTTGCTTTAAGAAATGTAATAAGGCCCATGGCCACTAGTGACATTTTATTTCCTGATATTTAGTGTCGTTTTGGGATTCGTCTACTTTTATCAATAAAATGAGGCATTTAGCATTCTAAGTTCTCTAAATCAATTTGTCGCTAGGCCTACCTCAGGCACAACGAGGCTCACGAATTAGGACACGATTTACATTCTTGCACTATGTGTTTAAATATCACAACATCTTTTTCTTATAATCCTCACTAACTTGTTACCTTTTGTTTTATTTTTCATTTTTATTCCCCTCCCTAAAGGTTAGTGTCGCACCTCCTTTTTACCGCGGGAGTTTTCTCCAATTGAAGGACAGTCGAAACGGGATTTATTTAATTATTTCAGAGTCACCACTGGGAATTTTAAGGCGTCCCAAGTCACCAGTTTTAATCCCTGAATCGAGGAGAATATGACTCTGTTTATTATTCTGCGAACCAGAAATCCTGATTAAGGAATTCTGTTAATCCGGAAGAAGGTGTTAGGCATTTCCGAATTCCGTGGTTCTAGCACGGTCACTTAACTTGCTTTATTATTGGCTTAATTATCTTGATTTTACTAAATACGTTTTTATTGCATGATTTTACTACCGCTTTTTACTTATTGTTTACAATTATATGGACGAATTACGCGTACGTATATTCGTATTATATACTTTTTATAATTACCGGGGATCGTGCCACGCGTACGTGTACACAATAAAATTGTCCATGTTATAGTTTTTATAAAATATATATTCGAAAATTAAAAATAAAATCAGGAACATCATCACCCTTTTTATTTAGATAATGAACTGCACACCTCGGGTTATATGAAATTATTTTGACATCCGCGGAGAAATCATTTTTATTAAAATATTCGCTCGAAATTGCGCGTACGCATAATCCGAATTTGCTTTTTTTATAATCAGGGTGCGCGAACGCATCCCTGATTGCGCAAAATCTTTGTTAATAGTATTATGGCCTTTTTCCCCAAATTGTTTATTATATCATGAGAAATCTCCATTTAAGATACCCTTGAATTCTTGAAAAGAACTTGCAATTTATTAAATGTTACCCGTCGATTATAAATTTCCGGATATAAATTATATTCAGCCAGACTATTCAAATTCAAAGAAAAGCGTAAAAATATGATTAACACTATTTTCGGCAAATACAACATATATATCTATATGCCCAATAATGAATTGTATATGAAACTAAAAATGATTTATAAAGGGAAGAATATTTTTCAAGAACTTTTATTATTTCTATTTAGTGCAAGTCCTATTTCTAATTGTCGTTGATATAAAGTGTTGCAATTTGTATATCTCATCTTATTCTCATATACTTGCTTTTAATCTAATAGGCCTAATTATTTATTTAGGATGGTAAATAGGCATCAAATTGATAAGAGAGGGAATTATTATACAAATTGATTAACAACATTGCCTTACATGCCACATATTTGTATGTCTTGAAACATTCGTAGCACTTTAACATCATAATGAGCCATAACAACTCAACTTACCATCCACTAATGGTTCTATAGATACCTGTTATAATGCCACATAAGAACGTACAACTTATATCATTCCTTCCACAACTAAATCAGATATCAGAATAAACTAGCAATATGGTTTTGACATTTTCACGCTATTCTTTATTCAACTAACAACGTCACAAGGCCTAGTTAATGGCCAATCTTTATGTCATGTTTCCTACCTTGACAGTTCAAACATGACTAAACTAATGAGATGAAGGGCTAACATTATTACAAAGCTTTATACGAATTTCAAAGTAAGACAATTAACTCATAGCTATCAAATTGAATTCACTACTAATTAACTAACATGAAACAAAAATGAAATTTAAACTGATGAACTTGGACAAATGGAAAACAGAATTGCAATTCAAGCTTCATTGATTAGTCATGTTGAATCTCTTTCCAACATAAAATTTAAAAGACATGTACCTGAAAATGAAGGTAGAAGGAGTAAATTTCAGCAGTAGCAGCAATAACAAAATCAGTAGAATGTACCGATAACACAGCAAGTCTGAACAAGACCCGTTAACCCAGATGAACAGTGACAGAAACTTGAGGGAAAGATTTCAGATTCAAACTGAATAATATTCACACAAAAATAATTGCACAAACAACGGACTGATTCTAGGAGGATAACATTTTTTCAGATTTCAATTTCTTCCTGTTTCGGATTCCTGTTTCTGACTATATTTTCTTTTTCTGTTTCTGTTTTCTTCTTCCTATTTTTTAAAACTCTCCTCTTAAAATCTGATTTTTCTTCTCCTTTCTTTCTTTCTGTCTTTCTCTCCTTTCTTTCTCTCTCAAAGACTGATCTTTTTCTCCTTTAAAATCTGCCTGAAAGCTCTCTTTTTTCCTTGTTTTTCTTTCTTCAAAGAGCTCCCCTAAATCAGTCCCAATACCCCTCTATTTATACAGGGCTGTCTTGTACCCTTCTAGTGCTGCCTGGACCCTTTTTCTCCTTTTAAAATCAGAAAGTTTTCCATTAAAACTACTTTTGAATACTTTAAATCCTATTGAGTGCTATTATCCTGTTTTTCAGCAGCCCATTACCCTTTGTTTCCCACTATCCTATTAAATTAAAACCATTAACAAACCACTTTCAGCCCACTATTATGTCACATTACCCTTACTGTTTTATCCCAGAAAATGTCCCAGATTTCCTACTGTAATTACTGTTATTACTGCCTTAAATTCAGAATCTAACAATACAGATTTTAAAATCTGTTTAAGCAGCTATAACCAATCCTAAAGTTTTGGACTGAATCCTAACTAAGAATGTAACCTTCTAACACAATTACATCTAATCAACATTTGTAAAATTACACTGAATTCAGAACTAACATCATAACAACATATCAATGAAATCATTATAACAATTCAGACTGGACTTAAACATTGAATCAAGATCAAACATACACAGGAGCATTGTCAATATACTGACAATGCCCTGTTCAGAAAACAATATATACACACCATTGACAAACTTTCTGAATTATTAAACGAGAATCAATTAATTGGGAAGAACTAATTGACTGAGTTCAATGACAATAAACAATTCCAAATAGATAAACAGGGTATTACAAACAGCATTAATGGCAATAAGAATTTACAAAACAACTAATCAACGAACTTAATCGTGTCGATTACACATATTATGAACATTCATAAACAACAGAAACAATAGTATAATTCTGATCAAATAGACGAGTATGAGACAGTATAACAGAATTGACTAGAAAATCATGAAAAATTAAACAGACTAATGAAACAAACATAGAATACATGTAGAATACACATAAGAAACAGAAAAAATACCTTTGAATCCTTCAATTTTATTCCGACTCGGACTCAACTTGGATTCGGACTTTGTTTGAAATCAAACAGACCTTAGTCGAAGTATTTTCCACTGAAAATACTTCGACTAAGGTCGATTAAACCTCAATCTTTATCTAATTTGGGCAAAAATCCAAAAGTCTGGTATTTCTAGGGTTTTTGAAGGTTCGATTTGGGACTTAACCATTTTTGGTCAGATTCGGGGGGGACCAAATATAAAACACGGGTGAGGGTAGCCTAGGGGTCTTTTGGTGTCAGTTTAGAACAGATCTGAGTTTGTTATTGTTTGGTCCGAATCTTCAAAAGAAGATTCGAGAAGCTCGGAACTGATTCGAGCCAAACAAACTTCAGATCCATAACGAGGCATGCTAGGGGGTACTATGGTGTTATTTTGGAAGCCATTGGAAAGGTTTGAGTTTTCAGACCCACCTTCGATTTAGTATTCGAAGAGTTGGGGTCTGATTCGAAGGAAACTAAGGTCAGATTTGTGTAGAGGATGTTCAGGGGGTTCTAGGGTGTTATTTTGGTGACCGGCGGCGTTGATGCCGCCGGGTTTCAGGCGGTGGGATTCTAGGGCGGCTAGGGTTAGGGGTGGGTCTGAGGAAGATGATGATGAACAATGGAGAGGGGGGGTTTAGTTAGGGGGCCGGGGTAAGGATTATGGGCTTATATAGGGACGGGGTGGGTTGATGCTGACCGTTAGATCTAGTAGGATGAAAGGTCAGGATTTATTCACTTAACCAAACGATGTCGTTTGGTTTAAGCTGGGGGGACGGGTTGAACCGGGTATCGGATCGGGTACGGGCTATGGGTTACGGTTCGTGGGATCTCAGCCGTTGGTTGGCTTTGATCCAACGGTCTTGATAAAGTGTGACCAAACGTCGTCGTTTGGTCTTGGCTTTGAATTGGACCGGACAGGCTGTTTGGATTGGGCTGTGGGGGGGGGTAATTTGATCTGGGCCTGGATTTTAATCCAGGTCTAATTTTTATTTTACAACTTGTATATTTTTATTTTCTAATTTTATTATTAATTAATAAAATCCTAATCAAAAATTATAAAAACAAAATTATCATTACAATAATATTAATTATCTTTTATTAACCATTAACGCGTAGATAAAACATTAATCACACAGTGAAATATAAAAATAGAACGAAATGCATATTTTGGTGATTTTATTTAAATTATCTTTCAAATACATAATTAAATCCTATATGCATGCAACATGTATTTTATTTTAATTTTCATTTTATTATGACAAAGTAAACATTTACGGACATAACACAAATATTTAACACCACGCAAATTCAAGAATTACACAGTAAAAGAAATTTATTTTATTTTTTGATTTATTTTGGAGTAGTTTTCGTAAGGCAAAAATCACGTGCTCACAGCTGCCCCTCTTTGTGCGGAAACTCGAAGAGTTTTCGTGCAAAGATAAAGTGAGCGGATACGAGCGATTTTTGCCCGTTCAAATACTCCGTGGGAAGCATTTTTTGAAAGATTTGACCGAACCTCTGCTTCAAAGGTTTCCTACATATCCTTGGCTATAAAGGAATCAGGTCAATGTAGTTCGGGAAGTTTTGGGTAGCTGGGACTACCGTGGGACTGTGATGTTACTGCTGCTTCGTGCTGTTTTTACTGCTTGCTGACCTCCTTATTACACCTTACTTCAAAGGAAATACAAAAAAGCTAAACTAGACTATGGTACATGAATTATAAAAATCTTATCTAGATCATGCCCTTGCGTTTCTTGTTGTCTTGATATCTTGGTGACTCTTGGGCATTTGGCTTATTCCGTATTCCTTTTCATTGTGTCCCGTATTTTCTTTTGGGACTCTTGTTGTTTCTTGCTGGGGATTTTGTTGGACTTCTCTGCTTTATTGATTCTAAATGTGCTCCTTTATCATATGAGCGGGCTTTTGATTTCAAAACTTCAATTGCATTCCCTCGTTCTCCAGGTGGGTGCCTTGACTGCTTCTTTTCTTTCTTCATCCTCGTTCTCCAGGTGGACGCCTGACTTCTTTAATTCTTCATCCTCATTCTCCAGGTGGACGCCTGACTTCTTTAATTCTTATCCTCATTCTCCAGGTGGACGCCTGACTTCTTCTTTTCTCATCCTCATTCTCCAGGTGGACGCCTGACTTCTTCAATTCTTCAACCTCATTCTCCAGGTGGACGCCTGACTTCTTTAATTCTCATCCTCATTCTCCAGGTGGACGCCTTATTTCTTCAATTCTTCATCCTCATTCTCCAGGTGGACGCCTGAGTTCTTTAATTCTTCATCCTCATTCTCCAGGTGGACGCCTGACTTCTTTAATTCTTATCCTCATTCTCCAGGTGGACGCCTGACTTCTTCTTTTCTTCATCCTCATTCTCCAGGTGGACGCCTGACTTCTTCTTTTTCTTATCCTCATTCTCCAGGTGGACGCCTGACTTCTTTAATTCTTCATCCTCATTCTCCAGGTGGACGCCTGTCTTCTTCTTTTCTTCATCCTCATTCTCCAGGTGGACGCCTGACTTCTTCTTTTCTCATTCTCATTCTCCAGGTGGACGCCTGACTTCTTTAATTTTCATCCTCATTCTCCAGGTGGACGCCTGATTTCTTTAATTCTTCATCCTCATTCTCCAGGTGGACGCCTGACTTCTTCTTTTCTCATCCTCAATCTCCAGGTGGACGCCTGACTTCTTCTTTTCTCATCCTCATTCTCCAGGTGGACGCCTGACTTCTTTAATTCTTATCCTCATTCTCCAGGTGGATTCCTAACTTCTTTAATTCTCATCCTCATTCTCCAGGTGGACGTCTGACTTCTTCTTTTCTCATCCTCATTCTCCAGGTGGACGCCTGACTTCTTCTTTCCTCATCCTCATTCTCCAGGTGGACGCCTGACTTCTTTAATTCTCATCCTCATTCTCCAGGTGGACGCCTGACTTCTTTAATTCTCATCCTCATTCTCCAGGTGGACGCCTGACTTCTTTAATCCTCATCCTCATTCTCCAGGTGGACGCCTAACTTCTTCTTTCCTCATCCTCATTCTCCAGGTGGACGCCTGACTTCTTTAATTCTCATCCTCATTCTCCAGGTGGACGCCTGACTTCTTTAATTCTCATCATCATTCTCCAGGTAGACGCCTGACTTCTTCTTTTCTCTTCCTTATTCTCCAGGTGGACGCCTGATTTATTTAATTCTCATCCTCATTCTCCAGGTGGACGCCTGACATCTTTAATTCTCATCCTCATTCTCTAGGTGGACGCCTGACTTCTTCAATTCTCATCCTCATTCTCCAGGTGGACGCCTGACTTCTTCTTTTCTCATCCTCATTCTCCAGGTGGACGCCTGATTTCTTTAATTCTCATCCTCATTCTCCAGGTGGACGCCTGACTTCTTCTTCTTTACCAGGTATTTCCTGACACAAATATTGTCTTTGCCACTGTTTTAAATCAAAGAAAACTTCGTTAGTTTAAAGCAGGGTGGTTAACTGGGGCATTCCTGCCGATGGTGGGGCTTCTTCTTCGTCTTGTTTTATTGCCTTGTAATGGTTGAAAAAGACTGTTTTGTCTTTGTGATTGATCCTTGACTATAGGATTCTCCTCTGTATGTTTTCCTTCAAACCCTTTTAGCTGTAATCATATGTCCCTCCTGACATTGCTGATCCACTTTTGATTTCACTTTTCTTACACCCATATCCTATTATTTTATCTCCCGCCTTTCATGGCCGTATTATGTATCATGTAACCTTGAATCTTGGTAGTATACTTTGACATTCCTTCTTATTTGTTTGGAATAAAACTTATCTCAAAGCTTTAGAAAAGTAAGATTATTAGTGACGAAACACGCTGATTTCGACAATTATAGAATGAAAAGAAAAATCCGAATTTGGATGACTGTTTGGAAAAGGAATAAACTTATCTGATTGGAGTTACTGGCACCAATGATTAGGGTATGCATTTCGGATTAATCAACCCAGTCTTTTAATCAATCTCCTTTCAATTGTCTCATTTTTGTTTTCCCCCAAAATTTCCGTAATCCAACTTCATTTTTCATTTCACAGACCTGTTGGACTTGCAATATCTCAAAGAGTTTTCACCGATAAACCTTCCTCATTTGTTCATTTCTCACTTCCTTTTCGCCTTATGGTGCCTACGAAGGTTTTCACCAATAAGACTCTCTCATTTTTACTTTTCTCTCAACTTCCGTCGCCTTATGGTGCCCGTGTGGGTTTTCACCTATAAGACTCTCTCATTTTTACTTTCTTTTCTTGTTTGTACCAGAGTGTTATGAACCATCTTCATTTGCTTGTCTCAGCATTTTTCTAAGATTGATCGAAAGGTCTTTTTGGTATGGGGTTAGAAATGGAAAAGGTATTAAAAGCTAAACAGTTCTTGGTATGGGTTAAAAATTACAACTCTTGTAATGTTTTTCTTATTTGCAATACAGTTTCTTTGCCCCAGTTTTTGATTGGGGTCGCTTGACATAACTTTTTGTGCACATTATGTATATTTTGCACCCTATGACCGAGCCGTGAGGCACCTACGTATCCTTCTTTGAGGAATCAGGTCAAACGTAGTTCACTAAATAATAGTGATTTTCTCTTCTTCTTTTTATTTTTATTTTTTTTATTATTATTATTGTTACTTCAATTTGATTTTCATCGATTCCAAGAGAGGGTAGGAACGAAACAAATATGGCTCAAAAGGGGAAGCAAAGGGTATAGTGTTTGGATAGCAGAATAAATTGCCTTTGTCATTCCAATCTTCGAAATAATGCTAAATACAAACATTCAAAAGTTATGCGTAATATCTCTTTACCGCGTCAGAATTGATCGCCATGTCCATGCATTTGCCTTCAATATCTGTTAAGCATAGTGCACCATTCGACAATACTCTGGTCACAATGAATGGTCCTTGCCAATTCGGGGCAAATTTGCCTTTCGCCTCAACCTGATGTGGAAGAACACGTTTCAGCACATGCTGACCCACTTCAAACTTCCGTGGACGCACCTTTTTGTTGTATGCTCTTTCTATTCTTCTTTGATATAATTGACCATGACATACTGCGGCCAATCGTTTTTCATCAATCAAGTTTAACTGTTCCCGACGGGTTTTGACCCATTCATCATCATCAATCTTTGCTTCGGCGATGATCCGAAGGGAAGGAATCTCAACTTCTGCAGGAATTACTGCTTCAGTGCCATATACCAACAAATAAGGAGTTGCTCCTACTGAAGTGCGAACAGTAGTGCGATATCCCAATAATGCAAATGGTAATTTTTCATGCCATTGTTTTGAACCTTCTACCATTTTCCGAAGTATCTTCTTTATGTTTTTGTTGGCTGCCTCTACTGCTCCATTCGCCTTGGGCCGATATGGGGTAGAGTTGCGATGTGTAATCTTAAATTGTTGACATACTTCCTTCATTAAGTTGCTGTTAAGATTAGCACCGTTATCTGTGATGATCACCTTTGGGATTCCGAATCGACATATGATATTTGAGTGGACAAAATCGACCACAGCTTTCTTGGTCACTGATTTAAATGTTTTGGCCTCAACCCATTTGGTAAAATAATCAATGGCTACCAGAATGAACCTGTGCCCATTGGATGCTGCCGGCTCAATTGGTCCAATCACATCCATGCCCCAAGCAACGAAGGGCCATGGTGCCGACATTGTGTGCAATTCGGATGGTGGAGAATGAATCAAATCTCCGTGTATTTGGCATTGATGACACTTGCGCACAAAACTGATACAATCTCGCTCCATGGTAAGCCAATAGTAACCAGCACGGAGGATCTTCTTTGCTAATACATATCCACTCATGTGGGGTCCGCAAACTCCCGAATGTATTTCAGACATGACAGTTGTAGCTTGTCTGGCATCTATGCATCTTAATAATCCAAGATCTGGTGTTCTTTTATACAAAACTCCTCCGCTTAAGAAGAATCCATTTGCCAATCGTCTAATGGTCCTCTTTTGGTCTCCTGTGGCTTTGTGCGGGATATATCCCCATCCTGATATACTCCTTGATGTCGTGGAACCATGGTTCACCATCAAATTCTTCTTCGACCATATTGCAATAAGCGTGCTGGTCGTGGACTCGAATATGTAGTGGATCCACATAAGCTTTGTCTGGATGGTGCAACATTGATGCCAAAGTAGCCAATGCATCGGCAACCTCATTACGGATCCTCGGAATATGCCGGAATTCCACTGATTGAAACCGCTGACAAAGATCATGTAGACATTGTCGGTATGGTATGAGCTTCAAGTCTCGGGTTTCCCATTCTCCTTGAATTTGATGTACCAAAAGATCTGAATCTCCCATGACTAAGATTTCTCGGATACCCATGTCTGCGGCTAGCCTTAACCCCAAAATGCAAGCTTCATATTCAGCCATATTATTGGTGCAATAAAATCGCAATTGAGCCGTAACAGGATAGTGATGCCCTGTTTCAGAAATGATTACAGCTCCTATTCCGACTCCTTTCATGTTGGCGGCTCCATCAAAGAAAAGTTTCCAGCCAGGTTTTTCAATTTGTTCCACCTCGTCGATATGCATTGTTTCTTCATCAGGAAAATAAGTCTTCAACGGCTCATATTCCTCATCGACCGGGTTTTCGGCTAAATGATCGGCCAGTGCTTGAGCCTTCATTGCAGTTCGAGTCACATAGATGATGTCGAATTCTGTGAGCAATATCTGCCACTTTGCAAGTCTTCCCGTTGGCATAGGCTTTTGAAAAATGTATTTCAATGGATCCAACCGAGAAATGAGGTAAGTAGTGTAGGATGACAAATAGTGTTTCAATTTTTGAGCTACCCATGTTAGGGCGCAACATGTCTTTTCCAAATGAGTATACTTAACCTCATAAGCTGTGAACTTCTTGCTAAGGTAGTAGATGGCCTGTTCTTTTCTGCCAGTGAGGTCATTGTTTTATCTACGCGTTAATGGTTATTAAAAGATAATTAATATTATTGTAATGATAATTTTGTTTTTGTAATTTTTGATTAGGATTTTATTAATTAATAATAAAATTAGAAAATAAAAATATACAAGTTGTAAAATAAAAATTGGACCTAGATTAAAATCTAGGCCCAAATCAAATTACCCCCCCCCCCGCCCAATCCAAACAGCCTGTCCGGTCCAATTCAAAGCCAAGACCAAATGACGACGTTTGGTCACACTTTATCAAGACCGTTGGATCAAAGCCAACCAACGGCTGAGATCCCACGAACCGTAACCCATAGCCCGTATCCGATCCGATACCCGGTTCAACCCGTCCCCCCCAGCTTAAACCAAACGACATCGTTTGGTTAAGTGAATAAACCTGACCTTTCATCCTACTAGATCCAACGGTCAGCATCAACCCACCCCGTCCCTATATAAGCCCATAATCCTTACCTCGGCCCCGCTAACTAAACCCCCCCTCTCCACTGTTCATCATCATCTTCCTCAGACCCACCCCTAACCCTAGCCGCCCTAGAATCCCACCGCCTGAACCCCGGCGGCATCAACGCCGCCGGTCACCAAAATAACACCCTAGAACCCCCTGAACATCCTCTACACAAATCTGACCTTAGTTTCCTTCGAATCAGACCCCAACTCTTCGAATACTAAATCGAAGGTGGGTCTGAAAACTCAAACCTTTCCAATGGCTTCCAAAATAACACCATAGTACCCCCTAGCATGCCTCGTTATGGATCTGAAGTTTGTTTGGCTCGAATCAGTTCCGAGCTTCTCGAATCTTCTTTTGAAGATTCGGACCAAACAATAACAAACTCAGATCTGTTCTAAACTGACACCAAAAGACCCCTAGGCTACCCTCACCCGTGTTTTGTATTTGGTCCCCCCCCCCCCCGAATCTGACCAAAAATGGTTAAGTCCCAAATCGAACCTTCAAAAACCCTAGAAATACCAGACTTTTGGATTTTTGCCCAAATTAGATAAAGATTGAGGTTTAATCGACCTTAGTCGAAGTATTTTCAGTGGAAAATACTTCGACTAAGGTCTGTTTGATTTCAAACAAAGTCCGAATCCAAGTTGAGTCCGAGTCGGAATAAAATTGAAGGATTCAAAGGTATTTTTTTCTGTTTCTTATGTGTATTCTACATGTATTCTATGTTTGTTTCATTAGTCTGTTTAATTTTTCATGATTTTCTAGTCAATTCTGTTATACTGTCTCATACTCGTCTATTTGATCAGAATTATACTATTGTTTCTGTTGTTTATGAATGTTCATAATATGTGTAATCGACTCGATTAAGTTCGTCGATTAGTTGTTTTGTAAATTCTTATTGCCATTAATGCTGTTTGTAATACCCTGTTTATCTGTTTGGAATTGTTTATTGTCATTGAACTCAGTCAATTAGTTCTTCCCAATTAATTGATTCTCGTTTAATAATTCAGAAAGTTTGTCAATGGTGTGTATATATTGTTTTCTGAACAGGGCATTGTCAGTATATTGACAATGCTCCTGTGTATGTTTGATCTTGATTCAATGTTTAAGTCCAGTCTGAATTGTTATAATGATTTCATTGATATGTTGTTATGATGTTAGTTCTGAATTCAGTGTAATTTTACAAATGTTGATTAGATGTAATTGTGTTAGAAGGTTACATTCTTAGTTAGGATTCAGTCCAAAACTTTAGGATTGGTTATAGCTGCTTAAACAGATTTTAAAATCTGTATTGTTAGATTCTGAATTTAAGGCAGTAATAACAGTAATTACAGTAGGAAATCTGGGACATTTTCTGGGATAAAACAGTAAGGGTAATGTGACATAATAGTGGGCTGAAAGTGGTTTGTTAATGGTTTTAATTTAATAGGATAGTGGGAAACAAAGGGTAATGGGCTGCTGAAAAACAGGATAATAGCACTCAATAGGATTTAAAGTATTCAAAAGTAGTTTTAATGGAAACTTTTTGATTTTAAAAGGAGAAAAGGGTCCAAGAAGCACTAGAAGGGTACAAGACAGCCCTGTATAAATAGAGGGGGATTGGGACTGATATAGGGGAGCTCTTTGAAGAAAGAAAAACAAGGAAAAAAGAGAGCTTTCAGGCAGATTTTAAAAGAGAAAAAGATCAGTCTTTGAGAGAGAAAGAAAGGAGAGAAAGACAGAAAGAAAGAAAGGAGAAGAAAAATCAGATTTTAAGAGGAGAGTTTTAAAAATAGGAAGAAGAAAAACAGAAACAGAAAAAAGAAAATATAGTCAGAAACAGGAATCCGAAACAGGAAGAAATTGAAATCTGAAAAAATGTTATCCTCCTAGAATCAGTCCGTTGTTTGTGCAATTATTTTTGTGTGAATATTATTCAGTTTGAATCTGAAATCTTTCCCTCAAGTTTCTGTCACTGTTCATCTGGGTTAACGGGTCTTGTTCAGACTTGCTGTGTTATCGGTACATTCTACTGATTTTGTTATTGCTGCTACTGCTGAAATTTACTCCTTCTACCTTCATTTTCAGGTACATGTCTTTTAAATTTTATGTTGGAAAGAGATTCAACATGACTAATCAATGAAGCTTGAATTGCAATTCTGTTTTCCATTTGTCCAAGTTCATCAGTTTAAATTTCATTTTTTGTTTCATGTTAGTTAATTAGTAGTGAATTCAATTTGATAGCTATGAGTTAATTGTCTTACTTTGAAATTCGTATAAAGCTTTGTAATAATGTTAGCCCTTCATCTCATTAGTTTAGTCATGTTTGAACTGTCAAGGTAGGAAACATGACATAAAGATTGGCCATTAACTAGGCCTTGTGACGTTGTTAGTTGAATAAAGAATAGCGTGAAAATGTCAAAACCATATTGCTAGTTTATTCTGATATCTGATTTAGTTGTGGAAGGAATGATATAAGTTGTACGTTCTTATGTGGCATTATAACAGGTATCTATAGAACCATTAGTGGATGGTAAGTTGAGTTGTTATGGCTCATTATGATGTTAAAGTGCTACGAATGTTTCAAGACATACAAATATGTGGCATGTAAGGCAATGTTGTTAATCAATTTGTATAATAATTCCCTCTCTTATCAATTTGATGCCTATTTACCATCCTAAATAAATAATTAGGCCTATTAGATTAAAAGCAAGTATATGAGAATAAGATGAGATATACAAATTGCAACACTTTATATCAACGACAATTAGAAATAGGACTTGCACTAAATAGAAATAATAAAAGTTCTTGAAAAATATTCTTCCCTTTATAAATCATTTTTAGTTTCATATACAATTCATTATTGGGCATATAGATATATATGTTGTATTTGCCGAAAATAGTGTTAATCATATTTTTACGCTTTTCTTTGAATTTGAATAGTCTGGCTGAATATAATTTATATCCGGAAATTATAATCGACGGGTAACATTTAATAAATTGCAAGTTCTTTTCAAGAATTCAAGGGTATCTTAAATGGAGATTTCTCATGATATAATAAACAATTTGGGGAAAAAGGCCATAATACTATTAACAAAGATTTTGCGCAATCAGGGATGCGTTCGCGCACCCTGCTTATAAAAAAGCAAATTCGGATTATGCGTACGCGCAATTTCGAGCGAATATTTTAATAAAAATGATTTCTCCGCCGATGTCAAAATAATTTCATATAACCCGAGGTGTGCAGTTCATTATCTAAATAAAAAGGGTGATGATGTTCCTGATTTTATTTTAAATTTCGAACATATATTTTTTATAAAAACTATAACATGGACAATTTTATTGTGTACACGTACGCGTGGCATGATCCCCGATAATTATAAAAAGTATATAATACGAATATACGTACGCGTAATTCGTCCATATAATTGTAAACAATAAGTAAAAAGCGGTAGTAAAATCATGCAATAAAAACGTATTTAGTAAAATCAAGATAATTAAGCCAATAATAAAAATAGTTAAGCGACCGTGCTAGAACCACAGAATTCGGAAATGCCTAACACCTTCTTCCGGATTAACAGAATTCCTTACTCAGGATTTCTGGTTCGCAGAATAATAAACAGAGTCATATTCTCCTCGATTCAGGGATTAAAACTGGTGACTTGGGACGCCTTAAAATTCCTAGGTGGCGACTCTGAAATAATTAAATAAATCCCGTTTCGACTGTCCTTCAATTGGAGAATACTCCCCACGCGCCCCGCGGGCGCGGTAAAAAGGAGGTGCGACAGCTTTGGTGACTCTGCTGGGGATAAAACAGTGTAAACTGTAACCCAGAACCATTGGTTCAGGGTTTAAAGAATTCGAGCTTAAAATATCTGTGTTAATTGGCTTTATTTACTATATGATTTTCAACTGTTTATATGCTAATATGCTAAATGTTGCTTTTTACCGCTTTAATATTATTTGAATTGTGAATATATACAACTGCTACGAAACCCCCTTCTTTCTGAGTCTTCTGAATTTATGGTGTACACGTGCGCGTGACCCACCTTTCTGTTAAAGTCATACCAAATAAGACGGAGTTGGGACAAGTAACTAGGCCGGGCAGACTTTCGTGCTCCCGGTACGTTGCCCCCGCTTCGGCTCAAACTGTCCGTTTGGGTAAGCCAGGTTTAGAACAATCAACCTCAGGTTTTACACTTAGAATAACTCAGCCATGTACCGGATCCCTAGTAGGAACGAATATTTGCATCATATACATTTGGCCTTGGAGACTCAACACAGGGGTTGGGTCTGTCTAGGACAGGTGAACCCGAAACAAAAAGACCATCCTAATGCATCCTACTTGCTACTTGTTCATTCATTTGCCTCGAACATGCTTGTTGACCAGCTTAAACGAAATCATGGTGAGAAGAGAGGAATAAAATGGGTTGTTTTTTTTAAATCTTGAAATAAAGATATTTAATAAATAAAATGATTTTTTTTGTGTAAATTTTCAAAAATATAAAATTTTGAAAATAGTTTTTTTTTATTTTCAAAATGAGTCTTAACTTTATTAAATTAAACTTCAGATACAAAATGAGCACCACACAAAGCCCCTCATCCACGAGTACAGAGGAATTTCTCTTTCAGCTTCAAATATGGTGGTATGATTTAGGCGAAGACGGTCAAAAATGGGTCGTCAAGCATTTGGGAAACCTCACAGATATTATGAAGGTTAAACCCCGTGATGATCTGATTGCGGCATTAGTAACTTTTTGGGACCCTGCTCACAATGTCTTTCGTTTCTCTGACTTCGAGCTTACTCCTACATTAGAGGAAATAGCTGGATATGCTGGTTTTGACGGAAGTCTAAGAAATCAAAGCCTGATATTCACAAAGGCTCCTTCGGTACTTCGATTCTTCGGCCTTCTGAACATCAGCAGTCAAATCAGGAAAAGCAATGTCATCAATGGATGTTGTTCCTTCAACTTTTTGTATTCAAGGTTCGGAAAGTCAGATGGGTTCGAAATTCATGAGAAAGGCCTTACCAACAAGCAAAAAAAAGACACTTGGCAGATTCACCGTCGCTTTGCCTTCATGGTGGCTTTTCTAGGAGTCATGGTCTTCCCAAACAAAGAGCGAAGAATTGATATTCGCACCGCGAAAGTTGTGCAAATCCTCACCACCAAAGAAAATCACACCCTTATCCCCATCATTCTATCAGATATTTATCGGGCTTTGACTTTATGTAAATCAGGAGCAAAAGTCTTCGAAGGATGCAAAATTTTGTTGCAAATGTGGGTGATGGAACATCTCCAACAACAGCCCAAGATCATACAGTATGGGTCAAACAATGATAATTGCATCGAGAGCTATGAGGAAAGAACAAAAAATTATCAGGCTCCAGAAGGGATAGAAGCATGGGTATCTCATCTAAAGGCTTTAACGGCAAATCAGATTGAATGGACTTTGGGATGGCTCCCGATGAGGGAAGTAATACACATGTCAACCTCAAATAGTTATCTACTACTATTGGGATTGAGAAGCATTCAGCCGTATGCGCCACTAAGAGTCTTAAGGCAACTAGGGAGATATCAAGTAGTTCCTGATGATGAAGATTTGAGTATGCAAGTAATCGAATTACACCCAGAAGCCACTATTCCCGAGGCTCTACTTCAGCAGATGTGGAATGGATGTCGATACTTAAAAAGTGATACTCAAGTCCCAGACACTACAAAGGGTGAGATAAATCCTGGATATGCAAGGTGGTTTGAAAAATGGTCTCGCGTGGATGATGTACCAGAGCCTGAGCTAAGAAGGCCAACAAAAAGACCCCATGTTCAAAACTTCAATGATAAAATCCAAGAGCGGTTGATCTGGGGAGAAAAGGAAAAAGGGTACAAAGCAACTATCCATGCCCTAAAAGAAAATCTGAGAAGCCTCAGTTTGGAGAAAGATTTGCAAGCACAAGAAGCCGAAGGCGAGAAGAAGAGTCTAGCTTGTGAGAATGAAAATCTTCATGCTCGATTCCAAAGAATGAAAAAAGTTTCTGAGACACCAAAGAGGAGCTGGAAGGATCAAAAAACCATCGCCAATCTTTTGGAAAGAATGCAAGATTATAATTCTATTCTTGCGGAAAACGAAAGGGCATTGAGCAAAGCAAAAGAAAGGATCCAACAATTAAACGAAGAAGCCAGATCTAATAAGGAACGCCAAGATAGGCAATCCGAAAAAGATAGGGCACAATTCAAGAAGGAAAAAGACCATTGGATGCGATCAGAAGACCAGCTTTGTGCGCAACTAGAAGAGGCAAGAAGATGCAACAGAGAACATCAACAAGAAGACCTCGACAGGGAAAGAGCGCAAGCAAGATTAGAGCAGGCCAGACTCCGAGCTCTATTAGAAGCAGCTCTAGATCATGAAAACCGTGTCAGAGATATAGCCACCACTCGTCAGCAGCAATTGCAAGACCAAGACCAACGTCTCCAAGGTTTCAGGGCACAAATTCACGACCTGGCAGTCTTCACATCTCAAAGTTATGTAAACTGCCAAGGAATGGATTATGAAATGTTTACAGAGCATGCGCCCACTTTTGCTCGTCATCTAGCAATGGAGTTGGAAAGGATGTATCGTACGCTGGGAGGTCATCCAGGTCAAGCTCCACATTGAGCAAATAGTCTAATAATATACATTGAGCAATGGAGTTGGAAAGTGGGGCACGTTGTGAGATGTTAAGAATTGTATCTTTTATTTTGATTTAACTATGTGTGTTTCAAGCCATTTTCTTAAAGTTTTCAAATGTAATTCCATCTTTGTATAATGAATAAAAGTGATTGCCTTTAGCCCGAACTACGCAAGATCTGATTCATGTAAGGGCATGATACGTAGGCAATATCTATAAGATTCGACCACCACGATAAAAGACATATATAATAAATAAAAGTGAATAACAATAAAAATTTCAAAAAAAAGCTGGAACGACACAAGTAGCCGAGCAAATGCATAATAGAAAGGGATTATTTGTCTAGGAGCATTGCATCTCAACGTGTGATTATATATGTGTTAAACTCTCAAAACTAACAAGTTTGTTCATTTTCAGAATTCAAGCAGTTAGTTTCTCTAAAGAGTATACTGGCATATTATCATTATCACACAAGATCAAAAGGACCAATACCCGAAAGTATGTCTATCCCAGATGTTGACACAGGTATGGAGCTAGAGGAGATGGATGTCGGGAAAATGAAAGAAGAGATGTTTAAACTCAAGCAGCAAATGGCTGAGATGTACCAAGCCTGGTCTACAGGACAGTTACCCCCATCTTACCCAAATAACCCTGCTCCATCAATGACCCAAACTCAGGATAATATTACCACTGAATTATCCCCAAACTTCCCCATTTACCAGCACTACCGAGGCACCACCTCTCAGACACCACAGTCTCCACCTCCGAAACCAGTTCCATACTTTCCTCCACCTATGACTCCTGTTTTCGTAGCACCTCCCCCTGCTACATTTCACAAATCTCCTAGTGAGCCTACATTCCAGGCCCAGGACAACCAATATTACCCCCGGAGCCTACCCTCAAAGCCTCCGAAATTAATTCAACTGCTCCTCGTTTTGATCTCCCAACCGAAATTGACAAACCAGCCAAAAATGCTGAACAGGAAGAGATGTTCAGGAAGGTCAAGAGTCTAGAGAAATCTTTCAGAGACATGCGAGGATTAGGTGGGCAAGTCAGTGTAGCATACAAATATTTGTGCTTATTCCCCAATGTACAATTACCAGTCGGCTTCAAGATGCCCAAATTTGACCTATACAACGGGCACGGCGACCCAGTAGCCCACTTAAGGGGTTTCTGTAGCAAGATGCGAGGAGCTGGGGGAAAGGATGAATTATTGATGGCTTACTTCAGTCAAAGTTTAAGCGGATCAGCTTTAGAGTGGTATACACGCCAGGACCATGGGAGATGGTACACCTGGGATGACCTGGCACAGGCATTCGCATACCATTTCCAATACAATCTGGAAATCATCCCAGATCGATTATCTTTGACAAAATTTGAGAAGAAACACAATGAAAGTTTCAGAGAGTATGGTTTTCGGTGGAGAGAACAGGCAGCAAGAGTGGATCCTCCTATGAAGGAGAGCGAAATGGTAGACTACTTCCTCCAAGCCTTGGAGCCAACTTACTATGCCCATCTGGTTTCAGCGGTTGGAAAATCATTCAACGAAGTGGTGAAGATGGGAGGTATGGTGGAAGAAGGTCTCAAAACAAATAAAATTATGAGCTATTCAGCAATTAAGGCAACTACTCAAGCTATTCAAGGCGGGGTAGGAGGAATCGGAAGAAAGAAGAGGGAGGAAGCAGCGGTAGTTGATTCAGGAATTTGGTCGGGACCCAGAGGTTCACCGCTTTACTATAATCAACAACGACCTCGCCAATCAGCTTACCACCATGATTCATCCCAACACTACTATCACCCTTCGGAGCCTCATTTCTCCATTAACCATGCTCAAGCATACAATCAGCCACCTGTTCACACCAATTGGCGTGCTCCTGCCACACCAAGTACTTACCCACGAGCCTATCCCGGACCAGGTTTCAGGCCGAGGCCAGCGTTCAGGGGGGAAAGAGAACAGAAAAAGAAAACTTACACTCCATTGGGAGAGTCTTACACTAGTCTGTTCCACAGGCTGAGACAGCTGGACATGCTGAGACCAATACAATCCAAGCTACCCAATCCTCCTCCAAAGAATCTGGATTACACCATTAGCTGTGAGTATTGCTCCGGTGCACCAGGCCATGACACGGAGAAATGCTGGCATTTGAAAAATGCAATACAAGAATTGATTGATACTAATAAAATCGAGGTTCAAACCCCCGAAGCCCCAAATATCAATAGAAATCCAATGCTAGCCCATCAAGAAGCTAATATGATAGAAATCATACAAGCTGATGGGGAGAAAAAGAAGCCGTCACAAACTGTCATGATGATCAAGTCTCATGAAGCCAAGCCAGATAAGCAGTTAATAGAGGAGAAGCCGGTACCTAAGCAGGACAGAAATGGTGATGGACCATCTATGATAATCAAGGAGGGATCATCGAGCAAAGTTGCCGCAAAACAAGAAAGGCCGAAAGTGATAGTACCAGGGGTTGCTAACAAACCCATTGTATTCGTGGAAGGAGCCCGTACAGATCGGGTCATCATCACACCTGTGACCCAGCTGCCAGTCATCAACAACAAAGCCATCCCATGGAACTATGAAAGGGTGACTGTAATGTACAAGGGAAAAGAAGTCAAGGAAGAAGTGTGTGAGGTGCAAGGCTTGACTCGTTCGGGAAGATGATTTACGCCCGAATAGTTAAGAAAAACTAAAAATAGTCCAACACCAATAAAGAGAGCTGTGACGGAAGAAGAGGCGGAAGAGTTTTTAAGAAAAATGAAACTCTATGACTATTCTGTTGTGGATCAATTGAAGAAGACACCCGCGCAAATTTCATTGTTGTCATTACTGATCCATTCAGAGGAGCACCGTCTGGCTTTAATGAAAATCCTGAATGAGGCTCATGTTCCTGAAAAGATCTCCGTATATCATTTAGGAAGAATAGCCAACAGAATCTTTGAGACAAACAGAATTACATTTGCTGATGACGAGTTACCTGTGGAAGGTACTGAGCACAACATAGCTCTTTACCTCACCGTGAAATGTGAAAACTCTGTAGTAACCCGGGTATTGGTTGACAACGGGTCAAGTGCAAATATCTGCCCTCTCTCCACTTTAAGCAAATTAAAAATTAAAGAGGAGAGGATCAAGAAGAATAATATTTGCGTACGGGGGTTTGACGGTGGAAGCAGAGATTCATTTGGCGACATAGTGTTGGAATTAAAAATAGGGTCAGTTGGACATAACTGTTTCTTACAACTTGTTGTTGGGTCGACCATGGATCCATGCTGCTAAAGCAGTCCCGTCAACACTACATCAGGCTGTCAAGTTTGAATGAGATCATCAAGAAATTGTTGTGCATGGGGAAGAAAGTTTAAATGCTCGCAGCAGTACCATTGTACCAGTCAAGGGAACAGAAAATGACCAGGGACCATGGGTATACCAAGTGTCCGACACAGTGTCGGTGGAGAAAATTCCAGAGGGAAAATACCTTCCGAATCCAAAGATATCCTCTGCATCAGTCATGGTAGCTTATGAAATGTTAAAGAATGGCTTTATACCCGGCAAAGGTCTGGGCTTATCTTTGCAAGGAATTATACAACCAGTATCTCTCCCCGAGAACTGGGGAACATTCGGTTTGGGGTTCACACCCACTGTAAATGACGTAATAAAGGCCAGGAAGTTGAAACACCAAGCATGGGTTCTTCCAAAACCAGTCCCACGTCTGTCAAAGTCTTTTGTCAAGACCGGTGTTAAAAACCGCCCGATAACAACAATTCCTAAATCCCGGGTCAATCCTGAGGAAGAATTAATTGAAAGATTCGAGAAATTGTTTGATGATGTGAATATGTTGGAAAATGGAGAAGGGTGTAGCGACGCAGAAGTTCAATTCGTTGGGCCAGAAACAAAGCTTAATAATTGGAAAGCCACTCCTCTCCCCATTCGAAAGGAGTCTTGGTAGCTTATTTTGATTTTCTTTCAAATTTGTTTGGGTTACTTCAGGGTTGTAATCCCAAAGCTTATCTTACAGTTTGTTTGAAGTGTACAAACCTTGTTATCTTTCATCATCCAATAAAAAGCAGTTTCCTTTTTATTATCATTCCTGATAGTTTTCTTTTCTTTCCTTTTTTTTCTGTACAGTTCTTTTTACGCTGGCTCTAGTGATATGGCATGCATGAGGAATCCTCAGCCCAGTCTTAAAAATCAATCTGGTTCCGAAGTAATAATTCAAGAAATATATTGTGATTATGAATCAGAATATGATGAAGATGAGGTTTTTGAAGAGATTAGTAAAGAGTTAATTCACTTTGAGGAAAAAATCAAACCTAACTTGAGTGATACCGAAGACATCAATATAGGGGACACGAGTAATGTCCGGGAAACCAAAATAAGTGTCCATCTCGAACCAAAGATCCGAGAAGAGTTAATTAAAGCACTCATAGAATTCAAAGATGTTTTTGCATGGTCATATGACGACATGCCGGGCCTGAGCACTGATTTAGTGGTTCACAAATTGCCCACCGATCCAACGGTGCCTCCTGTCAAGCAGAGGCTGAGAAAATTCAAGCCTGATATGAGTGTGAGAATTAAGGAAGAAATCACCAAACAGTTGGAAGCAAAGGTCATTCGAGTCACTCGATATCCTGTTTGGTTAGCTAATATCGTTCCTGTGCCAAAGAAAGACGGCAAAATTAGAGTATGCGTCGACTACCGCAATCTCAACAAAGCAAGTCCGAAGGATAATTTCCCATTACCCAATATCCATATTTTGATCGACAATTATGCCAAGCATGATATAGGATCTTTCGTGGATTGTTATGCCGGGTATCATCAATTTCTAATGGATGAAGAGGACGCAGAAAAGACGGCATTCATCACACCATGGGGAACTTATTGCTACCGGGTAATGCCATTCGGTTTAAAGAACGCCGGAGCAACCTATATGAGAGCAATGACCACAGTGTTTCATGATATGATACACAAGGAGATTGAGGTATACGTGGACGATGTGATCATAAAATCAAAGCATCAGGCCGACCACGTTGGGGATTTGAGGAAGTTCTTCTTAAGACTTCGCAGGTACAACCTCAAGCTTAACCCTGCCAAATGTGCATTTGGAGTTCCATCTGGAAAGTTGCTAGGATTCATAGTCAGTCGACGAGGCATCGAGCTAGACCCATCAAAAATCAAAGCCATCCAAGAATTGCCACCTCCCAGGAACAAAACTGAAGTAATGAGTTTGTTGGGAAGGTTAAATTATATCAGCAGGTTTATTGCTCAGCTCACAACAACTTGTGAGCCAATTTTCAAATTGTTGAAAAAGGATGCTGCGGTCAAATGGACCGATGAGTGTCAAGAAGCGTTCGATAAAATAAAAGGGTATTTGTCGAACCCACCTGTGTTGGTCCCGCCAGAGCCAGGAATACCTTTGATTCTTTACTTAACAGTTTTGGAAAATTCATTTGGTTGTGTATTGGGGCAACATGACCTCACTGGCAGAAAAGAACAGGCCATCTACTACCTTAGCAAGAAGTTCACAGTTTATGAGGTTAAGTATACTCATCTGGAAAAGACATGTTGCGCCCTAACATGGGTAGCTCAAAAATTGAAACACTATTTGTCATCCTACACTACTTACCTCATTTCTTGGTTGGATCCATTGAAATACATTTTTCAAAAGCCTATGCCAACGGGAAGACTTGCAAAGTGGCAGATATTGCTCACAGAATTTGACATCATCTATGTGACTCAAACTGCAATGAAGGCTCAAGCACTGGCCGATCATTTAGCCGAAAACCCGGTCGATGAGGAATACGAGCCGTTGAAAACCTATTTTCCTGATGAAGAAACAATGCATATCGATGAGGTGGAGCGAATTGAAAAACCTGGCTGGAGACTTTTCTTTGATGGAGCCGCTAACATGAAAGGTGAACAATGCACAAGATACTCAAAGGCAGAAGATCGTAAATAGTCCATGCTTCATTAATTACTTAATTACATCAATTTACTTAATTACATCAATAAACGCAAAATGAATCAATTTGAATACATAAAAATAAATTTTCCAAAGTTTTACTCAAAAAGTCAAAATCGCCCCCGGGCCCACGTGGTCAAAACCCGATTACCCATTCCTCCACGAGCTCAAATATGTAATTTGTTTTGAAATCGAACCTCAAATCGAGGTCCAAATTCCCAATTTTTGAAAAACCAAGGTTCTACCCAAAACACCCAATTCCCATGAAAATAATTGATTTGAAGTTGAAATCATGTTAAAAGATGTTAATGATTGAAGAGAACTAGTTAAAAATGACTTATAATTGATTTGGAGAATTTTCCCTCACTACCCCAGATATCAACCTCATGGCTCCACAAAATATCCCAAAACCACAAAACCATCCCGCTTCCACCACCACTGCAATACTTTCCACACATCTAACAAGACTTCATTACTCATCCATGAACCTTTGAACTCCACAAATGACCATTTCCACACACCATGTACCATAACACTCCTATCTACGTGGGATATGAGTACACTTGGGAAGAATTCAACAACTGGTCACCATCATAGCGCAATCCATACTACCCGCTGGAGCAGCCAATACCACATTTGGAGTAGACTTTCTAACCAGCCGATGTTATCTATGGGTTAGAAGAAGAGGAAGCAATGGCAGCAGGGAGGAATTTGTTCCTAGAAGATGATGACATGGATTGTTCTATCATCTTCGAGGAGGAGGGGGAAGAAGGCACTTTCATACAGGCCGTAAGTAGAGGAGCGTGCCTCAATAACAGGACCATCAGAATCACCACAGCCCGGAGAGCCTCGGGGTAGCAAGGCTGAACAAACAAGCATCACGCACTATCTTTTATTTTTACTAGTTGACTTTCCTTTCGCATTTTAAAATTTCACAATAAGATCTTCCAATGTTCAAAGCACTTATGAAATTTATCAAAGCATTTTGGTACAAATCTTACTCTTATTATTTTCTCTCATTACTTTATTTATACATCATTAGTATTACCTATCTTGATGAACCAATGGTTGTGACATGCAACGAGACAACATAACAAATGGACATGGATTCAGAGGAAGATGATATACCAGAAGAGATTGTTAAAGAAGTCGAGAACTTTGAGAATATGCCGAAGTCCAACCTGGACGAGACTGAGACTTGTTAACCTGGGATATGCAGAAAATGTCAAGGAAATACGAATCAACGTTCACTTATCACCGTTAGAAAAAGAAGGGTACATAAAATTTCTAAGAGAATACGAGGACATATTCGCCTGGTCATATAATGACATGACTGGTCTGAGTACATATATTGTGGCCCACAAACTGCCAACTGATCTGACATGTCCACATGTAAAGTATAAGCTCAAAAAGTTCAAGCCTGATATGAGTCTGAAGATCAAAGAAGAAGTCACTAAGCATGTCAAAACTAAGGTTCTCAGGGTAGTAGAATATCCTACATGGTTAGCCAATATTGTGTCGGTGCCGAAGAAGGATGGGAAGGTCAAAGTTTGTGTCGACTACCGGGATGTCAACCCGGCCAGTCCAAAAGATGACTTTCCCTTGCCGAACATACACATCCTGATTGAAAATTGCGCCAAACACGAGTTGCAATCATTTGTAGATTGTTTTGCTAGTTATCATCAGATCTGGATGGATGAAGAAGATGTTGAGAAAATGGCTTTCATTACACCATGGGGGATGTACTGCTACAAGATGATGCCATTCGGGTTGAAGAATGCAGAGGCCACCTACATGAGGGCCATGATTACTATTTTCCATGATATGATACAAAAGGATATTGAGGTGTATGTAGATGATGTCATCATAAAGTCCAAGAAAGCCATTGACCACATGGAAGATTTGAGGAAGTTCTTCAACAAACTGAGAATATACAACCTGAAACTGAATCTCGCGAAATGTGCATTTGGGGTTCCTACCGGAAAACTACTTGGGAGTCGCCGAGGGATAGAACTGGATCCATATAAGGTCAAAGCTATTCTAGAACTGCCACCGCCAAAGAACAAGAAGGACATAATGAGCTTCCTGAGGAGACTTAACTACATCAGCCGATTCATATCACAATCTACGGTCATCTGTGAGTCGATCTTTAAGATGTTGAAGAAGGACGCTGCTACTAAATAGACTGATTATTGCCAAAAAGTGTTAGACAGAATCAAAGAATACCTATCAACACCACCAGTCTTAGTTCCGCCGGATCCAGGTAGACTTTTATTACTATACCTTGCAGCATTGGATGGAGCGTTTGGTTGTGTTCTAGGGTAGCATGATGAAACAGGGAGGAAGGAGTAGGCCATCTATTACCTCAGTAAGAAGTTCACCCCGTACGAGGCCCGATATTCTCTGTTAGAGCGCACCTGTTGTGCTTTAACTTGGGTAGCTCAGAAGTTGAGACACTACTTCTGTGCCTACACTACATATCTCATATCAAGGATGGATCATTTGAAGTACATCTTTCAGAAGCCCATGCCTACCAGCAAGCTAGCCAAGTGGAAATCTTGTTGAGTCAATTTGACATTGTCTACCTAACTCACAAAGCGATCAAAGGACAGGCACTAGCAGATCACCTTACCGAGAATCCCATGGACTGGAGAATACGAACCCTTAAAAATGTATTTTCCTGACGAAGAGGTATCATTCATAGGAGAAGATATTGCATAATCCTATGAAGGTTGGAGAATGGTTTTCGATTGAGCAGCAAATTTCAAAGGAGTCAGCATAGGAGCAGTCCCAGTATCAGAAACCGGCCAGCATTATCCGGTGTCTGTCAAACTCACGTTTCCTTGCATCAACAACATGTCCGAGTACAAAGAATTACTCTTAGGGCTCAAGTTGGCCATTGACATGAACATTCAAGAGTTTCTAGTAATTGGGGATTCAGACTTGCTTATACATCAGGTCCGAGAAGAATGGGCGACTAAGACCTCCAAGATACTCCCTTATTTGCATCATGTACAAGAGTTGAGAAAGAGGTTCACAAAGACAGAGTTCCAGCATGTTCCCAGAGTATGAAATGAGTTTGCCGATGCATTGGCTACTCTATCATCCATGATACAACATCCAGACAAGAATTTCATTGATCCCATTCCGGTAAAGATCCATGATCTGCCCGCTTAATGTGCTCATATTGAAGAAGAAGCAGTCGGAAAGCCTTGGTTTCATGATATCAAGGAATACTTGGCAAAAAGAGAATACCCAGAGCTCGCAAATGCTATTCAGAAGCGCAGATCATGGAGGTTATCCAACAATTTCTTTCATAGCGGAGGAATCCTATATAGGAGGACTCTTGGTTTGGGATTATTAAGGTGTGTCGACGCAAAGGAAGCATCCAGGATATTAGAGGAAATTCATGCAGGGACTTGTGGTCCACATATGAATGGCTTTGTTTTAGCAAAGAAAATACTCCGAGCTGGTTACTTTTGGATGACTATGGAAACAGACTGCATCCAGTGTGTCTGAAAGTGCCACCGTTGCCAGATATATGCAGATATGATAAAGGTTCCCCAAATGAACTTAATGCAACAAGCTCGCCGTGGCTGTTCGCTGCCTGGGGAATGGATGTTATCGGACCAATCGAACCCGCCGCATCAAACGAGCACAGGTTTATCCTAGTAGCAATTGAATATTTTACCAAATAGGTTGAAACAACATCTTACTGGCCAGTGACTAAAAAAGTCATGGAGGATTTCGTCCACAACCGTATCATGTGTCGGTTCGGAATTCCAGAGTCAATTATTACTGATAATGGCTCCAACCTCAATAGTGATTTGATGAAATCCATGTGTGAAACCTTCAAGATCAAACACACGAATTCCACAGCTTACAGGACTTAGATTAACAGAGCCGTAGAAGCCACCAATAAGAATATCAAGAAGATATTAAGGAAAATGATAGAGAAGCATAAACAGTGGCACGAGAAGTAATCATTTACTTTATTGGGGTACCGCACCACATTCCGCACATCAACTGGGGCAACCCCTTATATGTTGGTTTACGGTACAGAGGCAGTCATTTCCACCGAGGTTAAAATTCCTTCCTTAATGATCATACAGGAAGCAGAGCTCAACGACGCAGAATGGGTGAAAAGTCGTTACGAGCAGCTAACTCTTATAAACGAAAAGAGTTTGCCACGGTCAGCTCTATCAGAACAGAATGTCTAGAGCCTTCAACAAAAGAGTCAAACCGAGATAATTCACACCAGGGCAGCTGGTGTTAAAGAAACATTTTCCGCATCAAGATGAAGCCAAAGGGAAATTCTCTCTCAACTGGCAGGGTCCGTACATAGTTCACCGGGTTCTGACAGGAGGATCCCTCATACTTGTAGAAATGGACGGAGAAGTTTGGCCAAAGCCGATCAATTCAGACACAGTCAAGCGATACTATATGTAACCTTTATGCTTTCCTTGTATGATGTAATTTGAAATACGCCTGACCTTATTCCCATTTAAGAGGGGATACATAGGCAGCCCTATGGGTTCGGTCACAATTCAATAAAAATTTCCATTTCCCCCGCTATTGGAAACTCGGGCAGAATTTTGAGGAGGAGCCTTAAAATTATGAAGTCGATTCCAGCCATTTATCATAAATAGCTGTTAGGAGCAGCAACCCAGCAAACTTGGCTAGAGCAAGAGAAGTTGCAATGTCTTGAACCACGTCGCAGTCATCGGTTCATCTAACGAAAACTATTCTCGATTATGTATTTATGTTATATTTTTACTAAATCATGCATGTTTATTGCCAAATTTGCGTTGTTTAGCAATGCTACCCCAATGATACGGACAATATCACTGAAATAGAGCCGTGCAGGTCAAGCAAAGCCAGCGGGGATACGAACTAACCTTCCCCCTTTACAATACTCACGATTTTTCTTTGGATGCAGGCACTTGAGGTGTAAAATCATTGAATATACTATACACTCATACTGATCAGGAATACAACTGTCATAACCGTCACCTATTCTCAATTGCTATATGTACACAATATCCCCAACAACCACAATATCAATATCAAATATCAGCTAAGAAAACTCTACTACCGCCTGCCTTTTATTTCTTGCATAAGGCTACCATTCTACCTTTCGAGGTTATGCTCTACCTCCATTTGCATTATCTGCATTGCATAAGGTTACCATTCCGCCTTCCGAGACTAAGCTCTATCTCCATATGCATTTCTCTTCATTCCATAAGGCTACCATTCTGCCTTCCGAGGATAAGCTCTACCTCCATCTGCATTCTTTGCATTGCATAAGGCTACCATTCTACCTTTCGAGACTAAGGTCTGTCTCCACCTACATTCTCTGCATTGCATAAGGCTACCATTCTTCCTTCCAAGGTTAAGCTCTACCTCCATCTGCATTCTCTGCATTACATAGGGCTACCATTCTTCCTTCGAGACTAAGCTCTGTCTCCATCTGCATTCTCTGCATTGCATAAGGCTACCATTCTGCCTTCCGAGGTTAAGCTCTGCCTCTATCTGCATTTCTATGTATTGCATAAGGCTACCATTCTGTTTTCCAAGATTAAGCTCTACCTCTATCTGCATTTCTCTACATTGCATTAGGCTACCATTCTTCCTTCCTAGGTTAAGCTCTACCTCTATCTGCATGGTTAAAATATCGCCACCTTTATTTATTTCTTCCATCGACTGAAAGATCGCCACTTCATTTACATCCTGCATCGGCTTAAAGATCGCCACTTCATTTACACCTTTCATGGCTGAAAGATCGGCACTTTATTTATATCATGCATGACTGAAAGATCGCCACTTTATATACATCCTGCATCGGCTGAAAGATCGCCACTTTATTTGCATCTTGCATGGCTGAAAGATTGCCACTTCATTTACACCTTGCATGGCTAAGAGATCGCCACTTCATTTACACCTTGAATGGCTGAAAGATCACCACTGCATTTATACCTTGCATTGGCTGAAAGATCGCCACTTCATTTACATTTTGCATGGGCTGAAAGATTGCCACCTTCTGCATCTCATGGGCTGAAAGATTGCCGAATTGTCCAAAGGCGTCATTGTTCGGAGGCACCATTTGCATAGCCCGAGAACACCATGCCATGTCCTGATGACCCCTTTTATCTTTTGCATATCATTATTCAAAGGCATCATAGTTCGAAGGCATCATTCTTATAGCCCGAGAGCATCATTTCATGGCATGCGAATCCTTATTATATGCTTCATGGCCCAAGACGTCATGTTCTGAGGATGTCAACCTAACCGTCCAAAGACAACATTCATGGTCCGACGGGAACTTGCATCACATTTAAATTTCCGCACAATATATACTTGTATTGCTTATTTGCAGGTAAATCAGCGAGCAATGGCCGTCTCAGCAGGAGCAATCCTGCTCTAGTTCCCACAGCCATATTAGACTTTAACCATCCATCCCAACCCAAATAGCGCGTCCGTCTTGGAAAATCTCCATTGGCATATTCCGCTGACGAATCCTGAACTACATATGGCCTGATTCCTATAAGACCATGGATATGTAGGCAGCTCAGGAGACAGAGCTCGGTTAAATTCTTCAAACAATTTCGTTCGGTTAAAATTGGCCATCATATCTTTACTCGATAACTGTTTCATCCTTCCTAGGTAAAGAGGGGCAGTTGTTGATACCCAATTTTTCCCTTTATATTTTTATATATGCAAAATACTTTCAAAATAGCAAGGATATGCATATATAAGTGTGTCCCAAGGTTTTACTATTTTTCTCTTAATTGTTATAGATTTTTAAATCTATTTATTGCCCTATTTTATCAAGAAACACTCAATAATTATCCCCAAAATTATCATTTTGGGTGATTCACTTATTTGATTCTTATATTTATATTAAAATATAGCTGGCATAATTATTTCATATTTGTATAAATTTATTTAGTATTTTTAAAGCTAAATTGCGTATAATTACCATATTAGCCTATTTTAAGATTTAATTGTTTTCATAATTATAAAACTGACTCCAGTATTTTTAATTTGAGAATTAAATATTATTAATAATTTTAGTACCTTTAATTTATTTTCAGAAATTATTTTACTATTTTTTATAAAATAAATAAGGGAAAATGGCTATTTAAATGTTAGCCCCGTTTATTTCAATTTTAGCCTTATTTGAACCCCTAATTAAACACAATTGCAATTTAAATTACCCGACCCTTGACCCGTTTATCCAACCCGCCCAGATCCCATTTTTATCAAGGTCGTTGATCAAAATGATCAACAGCCACGGTTCTACCTTTCCTTTTTTAATTCACAAACACCCCAACCCTAAAATCATTTTCATTCACTCGCCGCCTCTGAAACCCCTCTCCTCTCTCAAACTCTCTCGAACCTTCCCTAACCCTAGCCGCCTCTCATCATCTTCCACCTCGAAACCCACCGGAAACCATGGCTTCCCAAGTTGTGAGGGACCTATACTCACCTCCCCTCGCTCTTACACATCTGATACCTGAAGATTCAAGGCCAGGCCTCGAAGGTTTGCACCTAGAACTCTGCTGATTCAAGGTTCTAGAGTCATCGTCGGCCTTGCTCCAGCGTACCATGGTGTTTTAAGCCTCGTTCTGACCTCTCTGACTCAGATTGGTGACCTTTTCAAAGACTTTCTAATTTCTAGGGTTCTTCTGAAACCCTAACCCTTCAAGGTTTTCTCCGATCTCTTTAGATCCGTTGTGTATCTGTGCTCTCTTTGAGTTTTCAAATGATCTCCCTAACTTTTCTTTCAAAAATTACTTTTCAAAGTATTTCTTTTACGATTTAGGATTTTCTAAAAATGCTTAAGTGCTTCTCTGACTTTATTTTCCTTTTCTTTTGTGAGTATTTGCCTCTATTGTGTTCTATGTTTTCCTTATACCATGTATGTTCTTCTACTATGCTTTCTATATTCCGTTCTTGTATGTTCTTCTACTGTGCTTTCTATACTATGTTCTTATATGCTTTTCTACTATGTCCTGCTATTTTCTTCTACTATGTTCTGGTATGTTTCGCCTACTGTATTCTTCTATCGTGTTCTTAAGTGTTCTTACTAGTTTTTCTTCTATTGAACTTTGTGTAAGTTTCTTTTAAAAGGATCTTCTTAAGCATGCTCTCTTCTACTATTCTTATCAGTCTTTTCTCATCATGTTTTGAATTTGTTTCTTTACTCAGTTTGCCTTGAACCCCTCTATTGTATTTACATGTTATTCATGAGTTCTGTTGCTGGAAGAAGCATGTTAGAAGTTTCAGATTCTTTTCTGAAACCTCTAAACATGTTTCGATTCGACTACTTGCCTCCTCATCTCTGTACTTGATTCAAGGTGTAAACCCTAGAATTTGGCGGTTCTGCCGATATTTGATTGAAATTGAGTTTTATTTTAGAACCCTTAACTCTTTCAAACCGACTTTGAGTGTTTGAACCGAGTTTGGACATCCGTGTTTGCATATGATTCTGACCTTTGGCAAAATTCTTCTAAAACGCTTTCTTCACTGGATCTTTCTATTGAGTTTGCAATGACACCACAGTCTTTTTCATGCCTAACATGTTCGCATGCTCCTTATATATGATGAATTTCCCTCTAAAATGGTTTTCAAATTCGCAATTAGTGCAAACTTCCTTCCAAATATAGCTTGATTGATTTCTTTCCATCTTTTACTTACTTGACTTATGTATGACCCTTCTTTATCTTTTTTGACTTGGTTCATTCATACCAAATCTCAGACCTTGTGATTTACTAGCTGTCAATTTACTCCCTTACCTTATTTGCACAAACTGTGTACTGTCAAAACTCTGTCCTTAAATAACCTTTATGTATTTGCCCTCAAATATACGCTTTACACAAAGTGTTTATTCAATTCCTTTCCTTAAATGGTTTTACTCGTTTTGAATCTGAATCCCTTAATTAAGGGAAGCCTTGTGTAACTGCTTGACAATCAGTTTTCAAACTATTTTCTTACCTTATTTCTGTCTGCCTTCAACACTATAAAAGGCACGACCCTTTTCACAAAACACACACTTCAGACTTCACAATTTCACAATCTCTTATAAACTCACACTTATAGTATTCTGTCATTCTGTTTGCACTTTGGCTTTTAGAAGACTACTGCTTTTCCTACTTATTTCCTCGAAACTAGTATGTCCTAATTTATGTTTCAGCATCACCCCAATGTGTTTACTTAGAGTCTTTGTATCCATGTCTACTTTATTGTTTTCTGTAGTGTTCGACATTTAGCTTAGTATGCCTCTATTCTACTGCCTATTTCTGTTGTGAATCTTTGCTCCCTATCCCATTACCCCTATATGTTTGTAAATGGTGGCTTAGGGCATGGCAATATGAGTTGTTGTCCATGAACTGATCTTTGAACCAATGGGGTCTTAACCTCTAAACAGGCTGGAGGGTGTGCCAGCATATCCCATTGCTGGGTATGCCCATCAGTCTGCTCTTCTTGTGCTCTCGCAACCCTCCATTCCCTATATCCCTATGTGTATTGTTGCCCTTCCTTTTTCCCCTTTTATATTTATGCACTTGCACTCTCTCCTAATCTCTATGTTCTGCCCCCCTCTTGTGAGCCTTGCGTTGGGACCTTGAGTTCCCTATGAACTTGGACACTTGAGGGTTGGCCCTTCCACACTGCACTTTGGCTTAATATGACGATACATCTAGATGTAAGCACTGCCTAGAGTTCTTATGAAACTCTCAGGGAACTCTAACACACCCAAGTGGTAGAAAGGCTTTAAAACATAATCTTTGGATTTGGTTTACTTCATACTTCAGACAGGAAGTCTGAATCAGGCTCTCCTTTGTTGTAGTTTCTTTACTTTAATTCTTCTGTACTGTAATAACTTTGTAATAAACTATTAGGGATGGCTAGTGAAAAAAGGAGGGAATAACTATGTATGTAAAAGGGGTAGATATCCTGCTCATAGGGAATTTGTGATCTCTACATATCACATAAATATCATGCCTATCGGAATTCTGCACTTTCGTATGTAGATACTATGCCTATAAGGAATTCTGCACCCATATAGATATCTTGCCTATAGTTTTCTGAAATTCTGCATTCATATGGATATCCTGCCTATAGTTAAATTTCTACATCTCTCATATAGATACCATGCTCATAGTTAAATGGAAATCCGAATCCTGCATATGCATCTGTCACTAGGCAAACCTGTTTATAGGGCTTAAATAACTAACTGCATCTAGGTATCATGTTCATAGGCTTAAACAAAGTACAACATTTAGATGCCATGCCTATAGGATTTCTGCATTCTTGCTATGTCAGTAAAAGTGTCCAAAATCGACAACACATAAAAAGCATGCCTATAGGAGCTTTAATCAAATTTGAGACGCTTCATTTGCTTATAAGTCTAAAACCAGTTACAATGACTTGAGCTCTTTTGCTAAAACCTTCCTGTCTTTAATAATAGACGATTGTTTTTAAATGAGTATGTATTTATGTTTACTTCATTGTTTCTGGAATCAGTAGATATCATACCTATAGGGTTTTCGTCTAACACTTAGGCAAGCCATAGGGTGAAGATTTATAAACTGAATCAGATTTTATATGCTACAACCAGCAAGCAGGCCTGATTCGAGCTTCTTATCTGAACTATGTAATAAATCAGTCTACCTCAACCTTTTAAGTTTTAATTAGACCTTAAACGGTACATGCAAGTCATGCTACATTATGTGCTTTTTTTGGTTTAAAGGAGGTCTGTTTGAGCCCTTTTATTTATTTATATGCTTTCCCTAAACTTTCTACATGTGTTTTGTTTGTCGCCTTAGTATTTTACCTTTTGAAGCCACAAATAAGCCCAATAACTCCTCCCTCTAAGATTAGTAGTCCCAAGTGCTTCTGAGGCTGATAAGATTGGGGCAGGTAATACCAAGCAATAAGTAAACGAGACCATTCCGCACTTTAATACCTTAATAGGGTGGGAAAGGGTAGATATGGATATGATGACCACGCAATAACATCACGTGTAGCCCCTCATTGAGGAGTGATTACTGGATGTTGTGATGCTGTGTGGGTTTATCCATATTATTAATAAACCTAGGACCCCCCTTTCCTTTGTTTCTTTTAAATCTTTTTAAACCATTTCTTTTAATAAAATCAACTCTGTTAGTTCCTTTTTCTTACTTTTGTTTATTTGTAACCATTACGTGAAAATCCCCTCTTATTTGAAGCATTTATTTGCCTATGTGTTATTTGCACAAAAGTCACCATAATAGCTTGGCGGGGAACCACACTAGTGGATCTTGAGGGGTGCCTAACACCTTCCCCTTGAGATAATTTTGAACCCTTACCCAATCTCTGGTTGTTCAAATCAAACCTTCCTTAGTGTCCTAATGCACTCAAATTATTAGGTGGCGACTCTTCAAACCCAATTGCCGAAAGGGAACGAGTTGTCCTCACAAATGTCATAAATCCGATTTCGCGAGAAAAAGACGGCGCGAAAGTAGGCAGAACCCTCTTCTCTTTTGTGGACGGATGTCGACGTATCATTCATGGCTATGATAAAATGATAAGGGGGAAGTATGAATTTGAGCAAATATTTTGAGTTGGAATAACGGGAGAACCTGCATAGAGCACTAGGTCCTGTGGTTACTCAAAGTAGCGGAATCTCCACTTGAGAGGCAAATGACTGAATATATATGGGCAAGGCAGCGGTTGCTCGCCTATCTAGAGGGCCAATTAATTCTGGTCGCGTTGACATCACTCTTTTCCTAGGGAAATGTACTGATAGGACCACCCCGGGGCCCCTTTACTAGATTAATCGAATGTTACTATCCAGCGAAATCCGACAAGCAATGAGGCCTCGAGGGCTCCTCACTGTCACTACCACCAGCCCTAAAGAATCTACCAATCTAACTTCGGAACATGACCCAATTTAGGGGTCCCAGTCGCTTCGAATACAGTTTTCAAAGAATTAACACCAAAAGTCGAAGGTTAATTCTGCTCAAGCAGCGAGGTAAAAAGAACAAAAAGTCAGAGAGAATAAAAACCCTTTCTTTTCATTACCAAAAATATATTTACAAGAGACGTCTTTACAGGACTCACTCCCCCGGGGGTACATGCACAGAAAATTGGGGGCAATAACGACACAAGGCCTACTCTCCATCACCACTATCCTCCAAACCATCTCCGGGATCCTCGTTTGGGATGATCGAAAGCGCCAACTTTCTCTCCAGCTCTCGGGCCTCCTCAATTTCAACTGACAAATCGACGCCTCCGGCCTAGATCTCCTCCAATGTTTTTCTCCTCGCCTTCGACCCAGCATGTTCGATTGCCCGAGTCAGCTTCTGCTCAGCCTTTATAGATACATCACATGCTATTTAATGTGTTGTGGTTGCGTCCTTCAGGTAAGTGGCTACGTTTCTCTCGATCTCAGACTTGGCCGCAACCAGCTCAGCTGTCTCCTTTCGAGCATCCTTAAGAAGATCACGGGTCAATGCCAACTCCAAGATCACTGCCTTATTTCATTTCCTCATCCCGAGGACCTGCACATTCAGTCGGCCAATTCTTGAGTCATTTTTCTCTAACTACAAAAAGATTAGTAACCCCGCTAGTATCAAATTATGGGAACAAAGGAGAGACTCATACATAACAAAATACATGCTCGACAAGGGTAGCGTTTTCTCAGAGTGCTCCCTACAAAGTAGCCTGGAGTTTGCCTGACTCTTTCTCCTTCTGGACGGAACGGGCCTCCTGTCGACGCCCCCTTTTTCTATTGGGTCGAAATCGGGTACACGACATTGGGAGGACAACTCTATTCCCTTTCGAGAATTGGGTTTAGAAGTTGAAGAGTTGCCACCTAATGATTATAGTGCATTAGGACACTTTAAGAAGGTTTGAGTTGGAAAACCATAGTTCGGGTAAGGGCTAGAAATTATCTCGAGGGGAAGGTGTTAGGCACCCCTCAAGATCTACTAGTGTGGTCCCGGCCATGTTACAATTGTGACTTTACAAATAAACAATCAAGGCTCAAATAAGGACTCGCATATAACATTGCAATTAGGTTGAAACTTATGAAAATAAGTAGAAATATAGCAATGATTTGAAAAGTTTAAACAATTCTAAAGGAAGCAAATAGAGAAAAGGGGTCATAGGTTTGTGATTAATATGGATCACATCAATGCAATATCCAACAATCACTCCTCAGAAGAGGGGTCGCACGTGATATTAGCGTACTGGTCATCATATCCATATTTTACCCTTCCCACCCCATTAAGGTATTAAAGAGGGGAAAGTTTTGTTACTTATTGCATGTTAGTACCCGTCCCAATCCTATCAGTCTCGGAGGCATTTAGGACTACTAATCCTAAAGGGAAAGGGATTTGGAGCCTTTTTAGAGTTTCAAAGGACAAAATACTAAGGCGTCAATCAAAACACATAATACAAGTAGAAGTGGGGGCAGATAAGCAAGTAAGACTCAAGTAAACCTCCTTAAATTAGATAAGCGATAGAGTTTAGTATGTCTTGCATGTACTGGTTAGGTCTTTAAAATTAAAGAGATAAGTGGACTGATTCAACACATACCTTAAGATATGAAGTCCGCATTAGGCTCACTCTGATGTAATTGTCAAATACTAAGCCACTTTAATTAGTCAACTTTACCTTAAGTGTGGGATAAAACTACTAATTGTAAAGGAGTTGCAGAATGAGATAAGTTTCAGAAAGTATTGCAGACTTAATACAAAGAAAATGGTTTAAAGCGAGTTTCAGAAAACATACTTGTTTAAGAAAAAGAGTTGCCGAATTTTAATGAAAGAACTGAATTGCAAACTGTTTCAAAGGGTTTATCAGATAAGTATAAAGAAGTGAATTCAGATTGATTAGAAAAAATGCTCGTCAAATTAGCAGGAAAGCGATAATTTTTCAGAAAATATGCACTGTTTTGAGAATATTTATCAATAAAGAAAAGATGCACTGATTTGGTTGCAAGAAATGTTTTAAGGGTTCAGAAAACATGCAGAAAGTCGCTTATTTTAGCAAAAAGGGTCAGTACTATTTTAGACGAGTGAAACAATTTTGATTTCAAGTGCCTATAGGCATGATCTTTACGAGTTACTAATTTAAAGTGTTGAAAAGTTGTTCGTAGTCGGAACAGTGTGAAGATGGCCTCCGAATAAAAATATGATGTTTCCGTTAGCTATGTTAGGTGATTTTGGGGTTAGGAGCGTGATCGGAATGTGTTTTGGAGGTCCATAGCTAATTTAGGCTTGAAATGCCGAAAGTTGAATTTTTGAAGTTTTCGGTCAGATTGTGAGATTTTGATCCGAGGGTTGGAATGGAATTTTGGAAGTTGGAGTAGCTCTGTAGTGTTTAATGTGACGTGTATGCAACATTTCAGGTTATTCGGATGAGGTTTGATAGATGTTTTGATCGAAAATCTGTTTTTAGAGTTTTTGAAATTCTTAAGGTTGAATCCGATGAAACATAGGTGTTTTGATGTTGTTTTCAGCGTTCCGAAGGTTGGAACAAGTTTGAATGATGTTATGGGATATATTTCGTAGGTTTGATTGAGGTCCTGGGGGCATCAGGTGTGTTTAGGAGTCTCAACGGATCATTTTTGGAACTTGTTGAATTGCTGAACTGCTGGTATCTGGTTTCCTTCTTTGCGATCGCAGCCTTCCCTCCGCGATCACATAGTGTAATTTCTAAAGGGTCCCTAAGTTCTTCTTTGTTATCGCGTTACTTGACTCGACATCGCGGAAGTCATCCTCTTCCTCCATCGCGTTCGCAATTGCTCTTCTGCGTTCGCATAGTAGAACTGGGAGCTGGTGGTTCATTGCCATTTACTCTTCGCGTTCGCGTAGCCTTAACCACGAACGCATAAGCTGTTTTTCCCCTCTTCCGCGATCGCATACCACTGGTTGCGTTCGTATAGGCCAACCCAGGAGCCCTTCATTTTTCCTCTTCTGCGATCACATGTTTCATGTCGCGATCACGTATGCCATTTCCGGAGCCTTTAACGTTTACTCATCATGATCACATCCCTTTTCTTGCGATCACAATGAACAACATCTGGGTAGAAACATTAAAATCCCAATTCGATGGTTTAAGCTTATTTTCATATTTTGGACTTGGGAGCTCGGGAGATCATGATTTTTGAAGGGATTTTCACCTAGGCGACTTAGGTAGGTGATTCTTACTCGGTTTAGATTAATTTCCATGAATCTTCACTTAAATTGATCTTTTGATTTTTGAATTTTGGTAGAAATTGGGGGAAAAGTTCCTAGGCCTAGAGATTGAGTTTGATTGGGTTTTTGACATCCGATTTGAGAGATTATTATATGGTTAGACTCGTGTGAGTGTGAGAATTCTGAAATTATAAATTTTACCCAATTCCAAGATGTGGGCCCTAGGGACATTTTGGTCATTTTACATGATATCGCGTATTAGCTTAGAATTTAATTGTAGAATCAACTTCTTGAAGTATTATTTACATTATGAATTGGAATTGAATAGATTTGGGCCATTTGGAGTCGGATACTCATGGCAAGAACGTGGTTTCTAGTTTATTTTGAGTCGGTTCGAGGTAAGTGGCTTCTCTAACCTTGTGTGGGGGACATTCCCCTTAGGATAGATATGTTTTGTAACTGAATTGCCCTGTGCGTGAGGTGAGAAGCGCGTACTTGTGCAAATTTTTGGAAATCCGATTTTCTTAAAGTATTTATTAGAATGTTTCCTTTCCTGCTTTATTATACTTGTAAAATTTGGCATGTTGGTAGTTAGAAAAGCATGTTTAGTTGACTTAAATTGCATATTTGCTTAAATTGCCTTGATTGCACTACGTGAATCGTGTTAGGCTAGAATTACTTATTTCCTTGATATGAAGTTTCATTTCTGAATATCTTCTTGTTGTTGCTGTCTATTTACATTGGGACTACGGAATGTGGGATTTCGGTAGCTCCCCCCTTGTCTGTTTACTTTGGGACTATGGGTTAGATTTTCAGTAGATCCCCCTACTTATTTACTTTAGGACTACGGGTTAGATTCCCGGTAGATCCCCTTGCATAGTTATATGGAACTACGACAATGTACCTGGTAGATTCCCCAGTACTAGGTATTTACATTTGGGACTACGGAACGGAATTCCGGTATATCCCGGCACACTATAAGTTGGGCTACGGGACGGTATTCCGAGAGATCCTTCGGACATATATATATATGATGGAATACAAGACGGTATCCCGGGAGATCCACCATACATGTAAGGATGGGACTACATGACGGTATCCTGGGAGATCCCCGATTGTTACTATCGGTGCTGAGTTGTATTTCCTTTCCATGTTTACCTTGTTTTGTATGGTTGTTGTTGTTGTTCTGTTCATCCTGTGTTATTTTGCTGTTGTACTTATTTATATTGTTCCGTTCTATATTGTTAACCTTTATATTTTATTTAATTTCAGTAGGGACCTAACCTTCCTCGTCAATACCCAACCGAGGTTAGGCTTGGCACTTACTGAGTACCGTTGTGGTGTACTCATGCCTCTTCTGCGCATGTTTTTCACATGCAGATCCAGGTACCGCTGATCAGGCCTACTATCATTGAGGGAGACGACTGCGTAGCGACTCCGAGATACATCTGCCACGTCCGTAGACCAAGGAGTCCCTTTCGATTCCTGCCTTTAGTATTTAGCCCTTCTGTACTTTTCTATTCTTTATTAGAAATTCTGGAGTTAGAGAAATGTAGTATTTATTTCTTAGCTTGTGATTCATGGGTTTCTAGGTCTTGGATATATGTATAGTATTGAGAGTTAAATATGGTGTATGCCGAGCTTCACATTCATACACTGTTACTGCTTTATTTATGTTTTAAGTTGTTTACTTCCGCAAGTTTTAGTTTTCGATTGCAAATTAGGCTTACCTAGTCGTAGAGACTAGGTGCCATCACGTTGGTTCATGGAGGGCGAACCAAGGTCATGACAAGTTGGTATCAGAGCTCTAGGTTCATAGGAGTCATGGATCAGAAGCCGATTTATTAGAGTCTCGCTGATCGGTGCGGAGACGTCTGTACTTATCTACAAAAGGCTATGTAACTATTAGGAAAATTCCATTTCATTGATTTTCTTGTCGTGCTATATTTTGACATCACCATTCTAAACTTTTGTCTTCTATTCTCTCACAAATGGTGAGGACACGTGCTACCCGAGATGGTCAGGCACCCGCGCCCCCTACAGCCGTCAAAGGCCGGGGCCAAGGTCGAGGTAGAGGCCGAGGACACGCACGTGGTGTAGCCAGAGCACCTGCACGAGCTGCTGCCGAGGTACCACCAGCGTATCCAGCCGGAGTCCAGGCACCTGACATACCTACTACTACCACCATGCCAGCACTCAGTAGAGTCTGGCACAGTTTATGAGCATATACACCAATCTGGCTCAGGCAGGGTTGCTTCCTCTTGCTGCCGCTACATCCCAAGCCAGGAGAGGAGCACAGACTCCCGCCACCCGCACTCTTGAGCAGTGAGTGCATGTTGAGCAGGTCGTTGAGATTATTCCTACACCGCCTGCAGTGCCGGTTCAACACGAGGACAGGGCAGCTGCTTCCGAGGATGAGCAGCTGAGGCTTTAGAGGTTCAAGAAGTACAAGCCTCCTGTATTCAGTGGTCTAGCATCGGAGGATGCTCTAGGATTTCTTGATGAGTATTACCGAATTCTCCATACCATGGGTATTTCAGGATCGAGCGGGGTTATTTTTACTACATTCCAGCTTCGAGGAGCCGCCTATGATTGGTGGCGCACCTATGAGTTAGACAGTCCAGATGAGGTTGCTTCCTTGACTTGGGCTCAGTTTTTGGATCTGTTCCTGAGAGAGTATGTTCCTCAGAGCGTTAGGGATGCATGGCGTGCAGAGTTTGAGCATTTGTGTCGGGGTGCTATGACTGTTTCAGAGTATGTTGTCTGTTACACCAGTTTATCTAGGCATACACCAGCCTTGGTTGCTACTGTTCGCGAGAGGGTTCGCCGGTTTATTAAGGGGCTTATTCCCCCATCAGATCTAGCATGGCTCGTGAGTTGGAGATGGATCTATCAGCAGGTAGTGAGCATTGCTAGGAGGATTGAGGGTATGCATGCTAGGGAGAAGGAGGAGATGAAGGCCAAGAGGTCTCGAAGGTCAGGCCATTTCTATAGTGCCCGTGACCCAGCTTCAAGGCGTCATGGTAGAGGTTATGTGAGTCGCCCCATTCATTCAGCTCTTCCAACAACCAACAGTGCTCCAACTCCTCCTAGGCCTCAGGAGCAGTATTATGCACCTCCGGTTTCTAGCACGCCTCTTGTGCGGGGTGCTTTCAGAGGTCAGTCCAGCAGACCTGGCCTGAGCTAGTCACAGCCACCACGTCCTCCCAGAGCTTGTTTTGAGTATGGTGACACACGCCATATGGTAAGAGATTGCCTCAGACTTGGTAGGGGTGCAAATCCGCAGACTTCTCAGTCATAGCATGCCCCGCAGAGTTCTCAAGCTATGGTTATAGCTCTAGTTGATACCCCACCTGCTCAGCCAGCTAGAGGTGGAGGTCGGGGAGGTAGAGGTTGCCCTAGAGAGGGAGGCCAAGCCAGATACTATGCCCTTCCTTCCCGTACCGAAGTTGTTGCCTCTGATTCTGTCATCACAGGTATTATACTGGTTTGCCACAGAGATGCATCTGTTCTATTCAATCCAAGCTCTACTTATTCTTATGTCTCTTCTTATTTTTCTCCACATTTGGGTGTACCTCGGGATTCTTTGAGTTCCCCTGTTTATGTTTCTACTCCTGTGGGAGATTCTCTTATTGTGGACCGCATTTATCGGTCGTGTTTTGTTGCTCTTAGTGGTTTTGAGACCAGAGCTGATATATTGCTACTCAGCATGGTTGATTTCGATATTATCTTGGGCATGGACTGGTTGTCGCCCCATTATGCTATTCTTGATTGACACACCAAAACTATGACGCCGGCTATGCCAGGTGTACCGCGTGTTAAGTGGAGGGGTACTTTAGATCACACTCCCGGTAGAGTTATTTCTTTCCTTAAAGTTCAACGTATGGTTGAGAAGGGGTGTGATGCGTATCTAGCTTATGTGAGAGATGTCAGTATTGATACCTCTTCTATTGATTCAGTCCCTGTAGTATGGGATTTTCCCGATGTGTTTCCCGCTGATCTTCCAGGCATGCCGCCTGATAGAGATATTGTTTTTGGCATTGATCTATTGCCTGGAACTCAACCCATTTCTATTCTTCTGTATCGTATGGATCCTCCTGAGTTGAAGGTAAGTTACAGGAATTTCTTGATAAGGGTTTTATTTGGCCCAGTGTATCACCTTGGGGTGCTTCTGTCTTGTTTGTGTAGAAGAAGGATGGTTTTATACATATGTGTATTGATTATCACCAGTTGAACAAGATTACAGTGAAGAACCATTATCCTTTGCCTCATATTGATAATCTGTTTGACCAGCTTCAGGGCGCACGAGTGTTCTCTAAGATTGATTTGCGCTAAGGTTACCATCAATTTAAGATTCGGGAGCTAAATATCCTGAAGACTGCTTTCAGGACTCGGTATGGCCATTACGAGTTCCTTGTTATGTCATTTGGGCTGACCAATGCCCCAGCAGCCTTTATGCATTTGATGCATAGTGTATTCCGGCTGTATCTTGACTCGTTCATCAGTGTTTTTATTGATTATATTCTGGTGTATTACCAGAGTCGGGAAGATCATGAGAAGTACTTGAGGATCGTGCTTCAGTCTCTGAGAGAGAAGAAGTTATATGCGAAATTCTCGAAATGTGAGTTTTGGTTGGATTCAGTGGCATTCTTAGGCCACGTGGTATCGAGCGAGGGTATTCAGGTGGATCCGAAGAATATAGAGGCGCATAGTTGGCCCAGACCATCCTCAGCTACCGAGATCCGTAGTTTCCTTAGTTTGGCTGGATACTACCGTCATTTTATGGAGGGGCTTTCATTAATTGCAGTCCCTATGACTAGATTGACCCAGAAGAGTGCTCCATTTCAGTAGACAAAGGAGTGTGAGGTGAGCTTTCAGAAGCTCAAGACAGCTTTGACTACAGCCCTAGTTTTGATATTGCCTACTGGTTCGGGGTCTTATACAATCTATTGTGACGCCTCGAGGGTTGGCCTTGGAGCAGTGTTGATGTAGGACGGTAGGGTGATTGCCTACACATCCAGACAGTTGAAGATACATGAGAAGAACTACCATGCTCACGACCTTGAGTTAGCTACCATTGTTCACGCCCTGAAGATTTGGCGCCATTACATATATGGTGTGATTTGTGAGATTTATACTGACCATCGGGATTGCAGCATTTATTCAAGCAAAATGACCTAAATTTGCTCCAGAAGAGGTGGTTGGAGTTGCTAAAGGACTATGATATCACTATTTTATATCACCCGAGCAAGGCTAATGTGGTGGTAGTTGCTTTGAGTCACTGGGCAAAGAGTTTAGGGAGTTTGGCTTATTTACCAACATCAAAGAGGCCTATGGCGATGGACGTTCAAGACTTAGCTAGTCAGTTTGTGAGATTGGATCTTTCGGAGCCCAGTCGGGTTCTAGCTTGTGCAGTTTCTCGATCTTCCTTATTTGATCATATCAGGGAGCGGTAGTACGATAACCCCCATTTGCTTGTCTTCAAGGACAAGGTTCAGCACGGTGATGGCAGAGAAGTGACTATTAGAGATGATGGGGTATCGAGGATACAGGGTCGGATTTGTGTACCCAATGTTAATGGGCTATGAGAGTTGATTCTAGAGGATGCCCATAGCTCGCGGTATTCTATCCATCCGAGTGCCGCGAAGATGTATCAGGACTTGTGGCAGCACTATTGGTGGAGGCAGATGAAGAAAGACATAGATGGATTCGTAGCTCAGTGTCTCATCTGTCAGCAGGTGAAGTATGAGCACTAGAGACCGGGTGGGTTACTTCAGCAGATAGAGATTCCAGAATGGAAGTAGGAGCGGATAACCATGGACTTTGTAGTTGGACTCCCATAGACTTTGAAGAAGTTTGATGCTATTTGGGTGATTGTGGATCGCTGACCAAGTCTTCTCATTTCATTCCCGTGTGTACTACTTATTCTTTGTAGTGGTTGGCAGAGATTTATATTCGGAAGATTGTTCGTCTGCATGGCATTCCATTTTCCATTATTTCGGATAGAGGTACACAATTTACATCGCGGTTTTGGAGGGCCGTTCAGTGCGAGTTGGGCACTCAGGTAGAGTTGAGTACAACATTTCACCCTCAGACAGACGGACAGTCCAAGCACACCATTCAGATTCTTGAGGATATGCTCCATGCGTGTGTGATTGAGTTTAGATGGTCTTGGGATCAGTTCTTGCCAATGGCAAAGTATGCTTACAACAACAGCTATTAGTCTAGCATTCAGATGGCACCATATACGGCTTTATATGGTAGACGGTGTAGATCTCCAGTAGGTTTGTTTGAGCCCGGTGAGGCCAAACTTTTGGGCACAGATTTGGTCCAGGATGCTTGGGAGAAGGTTAAGATGATTCAGGATAGACTCCGAACAACCTAGTCCAGACAGAAGAGTTACAGGGACCGGAAGGTTCGTGATGTTTCCTATATGGTCGGAGTGCAGGTTCTGCTTTGGGTTTCGCCTATAAAGGGCGTTATGAGATTTAGGAATAAAGGAAAGTTGAGTCCGAGATTTATTGGCCCTCTTGAGATATTGAGGCGTGCCGGGAGGTTGCTTATGAGTTTGCCTTACCTCCCAGCTTGGCAGGAGTTCATCCGGTAATTCATGTTTCAATGCTCCGGAGTATCACGGTGACCCATCGCACATGTTGGATTTTAGTTCAGTCCAGTTGGACAAGGATCTATCTTATGTTGAGGAGCCAGTGGCGATATTGTACAGGCAGGTCAGAAACCTGAGGTCAAAGAACATTGCATCAGTAAAGGTTCAGTGGCAGGGTCAACCGGTCAAGGAGGCGACTTGGGAGATCAAGCAGTATATGCGCAGCCGATACCCTCATCTTTTCACTACTTCAGGTATGTCTCTATGCTCGTTCGAGGACGAACGAATGTTTAAGTGTGGGAGAATATAACGACCCGGCCGGTCTTTATTAGAATTGATGCCCCGATCAACTATTAACTGCTTTCTCCGTGTTTATTTCTGCTATTTTGGTTTGCCAAGACGTTCAGTTTTGAGTTTCGGAGAGTTTTGGGACACATAGTCCCTAAATGAGAGCTTAAGTGTTGGAAAAGTTGTTTGTAGTCGGAACAGTGTGAAGAAGACCTCAGAATGGAAATTCGACAATTTCGTTAGCTCCGTTAGTTGATTTAGGGATCAGGAGCGTGATTGGAATGTGTTTTGGAGGTCCGTAGCTAATTTAGGCTTGAAATACCGAAAGTTAAATTTTTAAAGTTTCCGGTACGATAGTGAGATTTTGATCCGAGGGTCGAAATGGAATTCCGGAAGGTGGAGTAGCTCCGTAGTGTTTAATGTGATGTGTGTACAAAATTTCAAGTCATTCGGATGAGGTTTGATAGACGTTTTGATCAAAAATGTATTTTTAGAGTTTTTGAAATTATTAAGGTTGAATCCGATAAAAAATAGGTGTTTTGATGTTGTTTTATGCATTCTGAACGTTGGAACAAGTTTGAATGATATTATGGGATATGTCAATATGTTTGGTTGAGGTCCCGGGGGCCTCGGGTGTGTTTCAGATGCTCAACGGATCATTTTTGGAACTTCTTGAATTGTTGAACTGCTGGTATCTTGTTTCCTTCTCTGCGATCGTAACCTTCCCTCCGCGATCACATAGTGTAATTTCTGAGGGGGGCCTAAGTTGTTCTTCGTGATCGCATTACTTGACTCGCAATCGCCGAAGTCAGCCTCTTCCTCCTTCGCGTTCGCAATTGCTCTTCCGCATTCGCATAGTAGAACTGGGAGTTGGTGGTTTATTGCCTTTTACTCTTCGCGTTCGCATGGCCTTAGCTGTGAATGCATAAGCTATTTTTCCCCTCTTCTGCGATCGCGTACCACCTGTTACGTTCGCATAGGCCAACCCAGAAGCCCTTTTTTCCCTCTTCTGCGATCGCATGCTTCATGTCGCAATCGCATAGGCCATTCTGGAGCCTTTAGCTTTTACTCTTCACGATCGCATCCCTTTTCTTGCGATCACAATGAACAACATCTGGGCAGAGACATTAGAATCCCAATTCAAGGGTTTAAGCTTATTTTCATATTTTGGACTTGGGAGCTCGGGAGATCACAATGTTTGAAGGGATTTTCACCTAGGCGACCTGGGTAAGTGATTCTTACTCGGCTTAGACTAATTTCCATGAATCTTCACTTAAATTCATCCTTTAATTTTGGAATTTTGGTAGAAATTCTGGGAAAAGTTCTTAGGCCTAGAGATTGAGTTTTGATTGGGGTTTTGACATCCGATTTGAGAGGTTCTTATATGATTAGACTCGTGTGAGTGTGAGGATTCTGAAAATATAAATTTCACCTAATTCCGAGACGTGGGCCCGAGGGGCGTTTTGGTTATTTTACATGATATCGCGTATTAGCCTAGAATTAATTGTACAATCAGCTTCTTGAAGTATTATTTACATTATGAAATGGAATTGAATAGATTTGGGCCATTTGGAGTCGGATACTCGTGGCAAGAACGTGGTTTCTAATTGATTTTGAGCCGGTTCGAGGTAATGGCTTGTCTAACCTTGTATGGAGGACCTTCCCCTTAGGATTGATATGTTTGGTAACTCAATTGCCCTATGCGTGAGGTAACGAGCGCGTACTTGAGCAAATTGTTGGAAATTCGGTTTTCTTAAAGTATTTATTAGCATGTTTCCTTCCGTGCTTTATTATACTTGCAAAATTTAGCATGTTGGTAGTTAGAAAAGCATGTTTAGTTGACTTAAATTGCCTATTTGCTTAAATTGCCTTGATTGCACTACGTGAAGCATGTTAGGCTAGAATTACTTATTTCCTTGATATGAAGTTTCATTTCTGAATATCTTCTTGTTGTTGCTGTGTATTTACATCGGGACTACGGATGTGGGATTCCGGTAGTTCCCCCCTGTCTGTTTACTTTGGGACTATGGGTTAGATTCCCGGTAGATCCCCCTGCACATTTACTTTGGGACTATGGGTTAGGTTCCCAGTAGATTCCCCTGCACAGTTATATGGAACTACGGCAATGTACCTGGTAGATTCCCCAGTACTAGGTATTTACATTTGGGACTACGGAACGGAATTCTGGTATATCCCGGCACACTATAAGTTGGACTACGGGATGATATCCCGAGAGATCCTTTGGATATATATATATATGATGGACTATGGGACGGTATCCCGGGTGATCCACCGGACATGTAAGGATGGGACTACAAGACGGTATCCTGGGAGATCCCCGATTGTTACTATCGGTGCTGAGTTGTATTTCCTTTCCATGTTTACCTTGTTCTGTATAGTTGTTGTTGTTCTGTTCCCCTGTGTTATTTTGTTGCGGTACTCATTTATATTGTTCCATTCTATACTGTTAACCTTTATATTTTATTTAATCTCAGTAGGGCTCTGACCTTCCTCGTCACTACCCAACCAAAGTTAGGCTTGGCACTTACTGAGTACCGTTGTGGTGTACTCATACCTCTTCTGCCCATGTTTTTCATGTGTAGATCTAGGTACCGCTAATCAGGCCTACTATCATTGAGGGATGCGACTGGGTAGAGACTCCAAGGTATATCTGTCGTGTCCGCAGACCAAGGAGTCTCTTTCTATTCATGCCTTTAGTATTTAGCCCTTTTGTACTTCTCTGTTGTTTATTAGAAATTCCGGAGTTAGAGCTATGTAGTATTTCTTTCTTAGCTTGTAATTCATGCGTTTTCGGGTCTTGGATATATGTTTAGTATTGAGAGTTAAACATGGTGTATGTCGAGCGGCACATTCATACACTATTACTGCTTTATTTCTGTTTTAAATTGTTAACTTCCGCAAGTTTTAGTTTTCTTCCGCAAATTAGGCTTACCTAGTCGTAGAGACTAGGTGCCGTCATGATGGTTCATGGAGGGCGAACCAGGGTCGTGACAAATGGGGTGTTTTTAATGGGATGGGGCCGGGTTTTAAAAGTTAGAAAATAGGAGCCCCGACACAATCTGCGATCGCATATGCGAACACATAATGGACATGCGACCCGCAAAAGGGACCGCAAAATGGCCCCCAAAACCTAAACAAACTGCCCGGGTATGCGACAAGAATGCGGTACACATACCAGTTTTGTGGTCACATAATGCACCACATAACTGCCGCTCGAAAAAATTCCAAGGAGATTATGCGATGACTATGTGGCCCGCATACTGATTATGCGATCGCATAATTGATGTGCTGGAGAATTTCGGCACATTTAATATAAATTGCTTAGTTCTAGCTTGTTTTAAATGCAATTATCTTTTATACTTATGTAATTTTAGTGTTTTTGCAGTGTATGAGGTTCAAGGACTTAACAACATGGAAATGAAATGAAAAAAGCCACAAAAAGATAGGAAAAGAGCAAAATGCATCGCAGATGTGGAAATGCAGACCGCAAATCCAACATGCGGGCCGCATAATGCACAGAAAAATTGCAAACCACAACATATTGTTGGCCAAAGTCCAGTGCAAGAAATGTGGTCCAGTCCACGATCACATAACAGGTTTGCGGGCTGCATAATTGACCGCAAACTTGTTATCAAAGTTGCTGAAGGTGGAAAATGCGACGCAAAATGCAATCGTATATCTACAGTGCACACCTCAGAACGTGAATGTGGTGAAGGTCTGGAACTAGGGTTTGAAGATGCCATGGCCATGTCAAGAATGTGTACCGCATATCTGTTATGCGACAGATATGCGGTCGAATAATTAACCTGAAAGGGTATTTTTGTCCGATTTTGCCCCGAGTTTTGACCCTCTATAAATAGATTTTTTGGGGTTTTGTGGGATTATCTTGTCTTATTTTGGAGCTACATTCCAATACTTTATTACTCCTCTCTTTTAGAAGCTTTTGGGTGAAGAATCTTGCACTTTGTAAGCTTTATGGCATTAAATAATATCATCTTTTTGTATTTTAGCATGTGTAGAAAACTTTAAATACTAAGGTTGTGGACCCTAAATGGGTGTTATGTTAATGGGTGTTTAACATTGAATATATGTATAATGGTTGGTTGATATTTATTTACTTCTCATTCTTCATTTATTGTTGGTGGTTGCAAATATTAACAAGTGCCATTAAATTCTTACGTTGCTTGGGAAAGTGGTTAGAATTTGGTAGAAGTAAATATCAAAGACTCAAGGCTTTAAACCTTGTTTAATAGAATCACTTAGGAATAAGTGGGTTTTATTTGGTATATATTGATTGTTCTTAATTGCAACTCTTTTATATTTGAAAAAAAATCATAAAGAGGAAATACTACCCAACTATTGAAAAATATTGGGTAGTCATTTAGAAATCATTTCAATATCAAAAGAACCTTCCATTAGAGATATATCATATTAATACCGATAGCATTACACTTCATTGAAGGGGACACAACATTTGTTTCTTTAATTAAATTATTTACATTCTCAACATTACAATTAGCTATTACTTCAAACCAAAATCATTTCATACCCTTATTACCATTAACCGAATAGAATTACGACTTTAGTCAAGTAACACAATATTTGAGTAACCTTTTCACAAATATTCCCTGTGGGATTCGACCCCAACCTTGTTAGGTTATTATGTTTGACATCGACCGCCTTACACTATTTAATTAAAGTGTAATTTGAGCGTATCAATAACTGACAGCATAATTGACCTCAAAATTGACCAGCACACTGCCTTACTCTACGGCGACTATGCGGTTCGCATAGCTATTATGCAACCGCATAATGGACTACAAAATGCGCTTTTTTGAAAAACATAATTCCTTACCTTTTTAATGCACAGATCAATCCAAAAAGGTTCGAACAAAATTTCTAACATATATATCCCCAACTTGGTACTACGAGATTTTGGATTTTTGAGTAAAATTTCACTGGGCCTTACACCGCATGTGCGAAAAACCTGGGTTAGAAAGTATAAAAAGATTTCTTTCACGAATTTAAGTTATTTTTCATAAATTTTCAACGGGAAGAAGCTTTGGGGAGAATTTTCAAGGGATATTTTCAGAGGGATTCATTTAGGTAAGGAATTTGGTCCTTAAGCTTGTTATTGTGGTGATTGTTTCATTGTAAGCATGAAATTTGAAGGAAAATCAGTGGTAAATTGAGGGTTAGGGCTTGGTTAATTGGAGAGTTTTAAGTGGTGATTTAAGGGACCATTTGAGGTTCCATTTTGGTACTTTTGGTATGACTGAACTCATGAGAGTACGAGGATTCTAAAAATATAAATTTTACCCGATTCCGAGATGTGGGCCTAGGGGCATTTTTGTTATTTTTCTTAATTTCGCGTATTAACTTAGAATTTATTAGTAGAATCAGTTACTTCAAGTTATATTTACATTATGAAATTGATTTGAATAGATTTGGGCCATTTGGAGTCGAGTACTCGTGGCAAGAGCGTGGTTTCAGGTTGAGTTTTGAGCCCGTTCAAGGTAAGTGGCTTGTCTAACTTTGTATCGGGGAAACTCCCCTTAAGATTTGGTATTGTTGATATTTGAACTGCCTTGTACGTGAGGTGACGAGTGTGTACTTGTGCTAATTGTTGAAAATCCTATTTTCATTAAGTAACTATACTATGTTCTCTTTCCCTATTTATGTTACTTTCAATTTAAGCCTACTGTTAGCTTAGGGAAGCATGTCTAATTGACTTAATTGCCTTACTTGCTTAAACTGCTTTAATTAAATTATGTGCAGTATGCTAGGTTAGAAATAACTGTTTAACCTTGGTATGAAATTTGTATTGAATTGAATATTCTTCGTATGTTGGTGTGTGTTTATTTTGGGACTACGGGATGTTATCCCGGGAGATCCCCCTGCATGTTTACTTTGGGACTACAGATTTGTATTTCGGTAGATCCCCCCTACACATTTACATTGGAACTACGGGACTGTACCTGGTAGACTCCCCTTGTACTGGATATTTATATTTGAGACTACGGATCGGGATAACGGTAGATCCCCGCGCACTATGAGATGACACCTGGGAGGGCAACTGGATATTTACATTTGGGGACTACAGGACTGTATCCTTAGAGATCCTCGGTTGCTATTGCTGTGTGGAGTTACATTTTCTCTGTATTTTTCCTTCTCTTTCCGTTGTACTTGTTGTTTTTCTTATTATCCTTTGATACTTCATACCGTTAACACTTAATTATATCGTCATACTTTATACATTTATACCTTATTTTCAGTAGGGCCATAACTTTCCTCATCATTAACCAACCGAGGTTAGGCTTGACACTTACTGAGTACCGTTGTGGTGTACTCATGCCCTTTATGTGCATGTTTTTCATGTGCAGATCTATGTACTTCGACTCAGTCCTACTACCCTTGAGGCGAGGTGATTCTCTAGAGACTTCGAGGTATATCTTTCACATCCGCAGACCGAGGAGACCCTTTCCATTCTCCCTTATAATATCAGCCCTTTTGTATTTACTTTTGTTTAGACATTCTGGAGTTATACACTTGTATTTATTCAATAGCTTGTGATTTCCTGAGATTCCGAGTTTTGGGAAATGTAGTTTCAGTTTGAGAGTTGTATTGTATATGCCTAGCGGCATCTTAAATGCTTCTATATTTGATTATCTTCAGTTTTATTAGTGTTTCCGCATTTTGTTCTTTTTCCACAATTTGTTAGGCTTACCTAGTCATAGAGACTAGGTGCCGTCACGACAGTTCACGGATGGCGAACTGGGGTCTTAACAGAGACCAAGGTGCTAAAAATAATAAAGAGGTTATTATATAAGTTATTTTTGTCTCATGATAGTTGTGTGTTATGTTCTATAATCATGCGAGTTGTGGAACAAAAGTTGGCAAAGATCATCACAATTTATATTTATAAATATGTTGAAAGTTAGGTCAAATGTAGCTGAGATTTTCTCCCAATATACTTGGAATTAAGGGATGATATACTTACCAAATTGAATAACTATAAGTCTATCTTATAACACATTTAATCGTTCATCGATATGACATAGAAGTAGAGAGATATTTGCGGTTTTGCGAGACTGCGCAAACTGGATAGGTGACAAGTAGGTGTGTCACTAAAGCTTTTTGAGAAATACATTTCGTGTGCTATATGAGTTATTTTTGGGACATATTACATACCAAATTGAAGTTCTTGGAATTTAGTTTCTAACGCTCTTAGAAGTTCTTTCATATGACATCTGGATAAAAAGATATAAGCGTCTGAAGAAGAGCCAATAATAGGGTGCAAAGCTAGCACTTCTTTGACTTATAAAAAATGGATATATATATAGCATCTCCTTCTTCAATTTTCCACATACCACGACCAGAATAAGACCCCTAAGCTCATCCTCAATCTATCCACAAGGGTCTTAAAGAATATTAACATCCGGGGTATAAAATCAAGAAGCAATAACTCTAGAACAACTCATACGATGTAAGTATCGCTATACCGCCTCTCCTTTTCTTTGTAGTTTGAGTTTTGGAAGGTACTTCATAGTTAATAATACATATATTTTCTTTATTTAAGCATTATATGTCAAGTAAGGTTGATAAATTTCATTCCTAATAGTTAGAACTCATGAGACAGTGATCGGAAGCCATGAGTTTGTATTATTCGATTTGTAGTGGACTGTTTTATGGGCTGTTTTGTATTGCTTTTGGCCTGTCTTTCTTGCTGATATTTTATGAAGTTTTGGATGATAAAAGGTGTCGTGAAACACCACATAATTACGGAATGGTGGGATGGTCATTCGTTATTACATTTTTAGGTTGTTGACACTACTTTTGTTGTCGTTTTTTGTATGAAATGATTAGGGTGTGTGAGATGTTTTTTGATATATTGTGATGGAGATAAGGTTGGAAAATGATGCATACATATTTTTATTTTTTTGTTCTTGGTGATATTGGTGTATGGTATTGGAGGAGGGCCTTGTTACAAGGGAGATGCTGCCCAAATTTACATAAACGAGCTACTAGTTTAAGTTGCGAACTTAGCTATTATTTAGCACTGATTTTGAATCTCCTTATGATGTGTGATGACGTCCAAATACACTACTAAAAAGTAAATGGACACGGTCACATGCAATATAATTTACCCAACTATGAGTCGGGGTCGAATCATACAGAGAACGATATGTAGGCGATTAGGAATATAAGAGAATTATCACTTATTGCGCAATGCCAAACAATAAGAATTTGGTTTAAAAAGTGTTTATAACTAAATGCGGAAATGTAAACTAACCTAGAAAGCAAGTAAAATGATTAAAGGCTACAAGGATAAATGCATCAGGAATTACACTCAAGTAACGATCCAATGTATTTCACGATTTTACAAATATGAGCGAGTTTATGTTAACTAGCCACATATAGTATTTCTTAAGTAGCTTCTTCCAAAGACTAACAAGACTTCCTAATTGAATTATACCTAAAACAATTTGGATATTAAGCACACCCTCAATGGCGCAAGTAGTTCAATCCTATCCCTGGTTAGAATATATAAAATGAGGGTTAAAACCTCAAGTTCTTGTTAATTAATCTTTCCCAACCCCAAATTATCTTTTCTAAAATTAATTCGGAGTTAATGGGCGAGTCCTAGGGTTAACTAATCCCTTTGGAAACATTAAAAAACAAGAATAATTAAAGAAACAATAACTCACTTCATAAAAGGATAAAAATCATTCAATACATAAGCACAATAAGGTATTTAATCCACACTCTAAACATGAATATTTCCATAAAAAAGATTGAAGTGTTGGATAAAATACTATACACTTAGATATACAATACAAAATAAGGAAATGAAGAAATCAACATAAATGGGTAAGAAATCCTTAACCACAAGCTTCAAATCTTCAAGACCCAAGTGTGTGTGCAAAACCCTAGCTTCCTCCTTGTTCTTTCTAAGTCTAAGAACTCAAAAATATGCTAAAAATGTTCAAATATTTCCAAAGATATGTTACAAATGAGGTGATTTGGTTATTAAAGGGTTTGGGGTCAAAAATGTGAAATTCCAAAACTGCTCAGTTTTCACGCCCAGTTTCTTCATCGCTTTCGCGGTCAAGCCTTCGCGTTCGCAAAGGCTTACTTTCCTCAGTCATCGCATTCGCGTTCACATATTCGTGTTCGTGAAGGTTCATGTTCTGCTACATCGCGTTCGCATTCTCGAAGGTCTAGCTGCCTGCTTCTTCGTGTTCGCGTAGTACCTTCGCATTCACAAAGAGTAAACCACTGGGTAGTTTCTCATTGTCCATTTTAGCTCTTTTTTGACTTGTTTTTTCTTGGTTTCTTCACTATTACCTCTAAATCACATACAACCTGTAAAAGCAAAGTAAATGACATAAAATACACGATTTTATCACTCAAATATAGCAAAAGTATAGGTTTAAAGACAAGATAAGTTGGTAAAATACCAACTTATCACTGTGGTATATTAAGTTGAGTTGTATGAAGAATTTTTTGGAAGGTATTTAAGACTCAACATAGTTAAGGCATGTTACGACAAAATTTTTCTTCATTTTGGCTTAATCTTGTAACTACATGAGTTTGATAACGAGGCATAAAGAGAAGTTTGTATTCCTGAATGTATATACATTATATTAGTCTCATTCAATATTATCCCTTATCGGGATTTCATATTCAGTTTACTTTTGTTTTATTTTAGCCAATAGAGTAGAGAGTCTATATATATATATATATATAGTAATACAGTATTTTCACAACCATCGAGCTATAATCAATGGGCAGGCCCCTATTGGGCAACCTTTGATCAGATGGTGAGTTATATACCGAGCCTACTATAGTTGAGCGCCTATGAGAGAGACAAGAATGGCTGAGATATAGAGCCTAGTATGGTCGAGCGCCTATGAGCGAGCCTACTATGGCAGAGAAGTTACACATACTATATTGAGAGAGTTGAGTCAGTATTATCAGGTAAGCATTTCTTCAGAATATCTTTTACTCCCAATTACTTTCAGTTATTATGTTATCAGTTCAGTTTCAGCTTTCAGTTACTCTGTTGCCTTACATACTCGGTACATTATTTGGTAGTAATTTCCCTTTTGCCAGGGACATTGCATTTCATGCCTGCAGATCCTCATTGATAGTTAGACTGACCCTCCCGGCAGACAGAGTCAAATATAAGCTTGGTTGGAAAGCTCCACTTTATTTGAGTTACCAGACCTTGACCTTGGAGTCCGTTTTATATCTGCAGGTTTGATGGGTAGGTCGAGGCATTGTCCCAAACAAGGTACAGTTTAATTATCTCTAAAGACATATTGTCAAGTCATGTTTATTTTGTATATTAGTAGATGTTTATGGTGGTTTCGTCGGCCTGTACAGTTATATATATTAACTTTAAATTAAATAGATAGTATTTAATTTAAATTCCATTGTTCAGCATATCAATAATCCACGTATCATATTCGTTTCCGCCCAATGCACTTAATATCTTAGTCATTGATTGGGACATCGAAGACTACCTTTAGGGACATGTAGCTTCAGATTTCAACAGTGAATACTATCTATTTATCCGTAAAACGGTACTGTTGAATTTGTATGTAGTATATAGACATGTTAATTGATTTGATCCTGCAATAATAAAATAATTAAAGAAATGCGCAATACTTAGCCTTGAAATGAAGATAAATAGTAGAAACAGTAATTTTGGGAGCAAGGCTTTCAAGCAAATCAGTAATGAAATAAAGGTCCTAGGATCATGCCCATCTTTAATGTCAATTATGAGGGCCATTGAAGAAGGTGTAAATGCCAAATTCTCTGTAACGGCAGTGCACTAATTATTGTACAATATTCTCCATGAATTTCTATCGGATGGCAGATTTATTGTATCTTTATGAGCATCTGTCTCTCCGGTAGCAAATAGAATAGTTGTCTTCGGTCTTAGCTATCCTCTGCCTTCGGTGCCGCGTGTCACCCTTTTATGCAATTACTTAACATAGCATATTTTACCCTATACCGTAGCTGGATCTGATGGGTGATTTCTCTAGTTTCTTCAATTGATTTATTGTCTGTATTGTTCATGTTGTTTCTCCTTGTTTAGTATAAAACTGTATTTTTCATTTTGGAATTGTATCATCTTATTTATTTAATAGAGCTTTGGTCCCATCACTTTTTATATTCTTCACATGGAAGAGATTTTTTCCACGTAAAACATTGGTGTCTCTTGCACCCATTTATTTACCTTGCAAAAGTTTATTGTCATAAGTCATAACTGCTATCTGGACATATATTGTGCTTACGATTGAGCACTCCTATTGGTTTAAACAGTTTGGGAGGATTTAAACATTCAAGACATATCTTCTTATATTATCTACTGTTTATAGAAAGAGAATTTGCTTCATATTTACTTTCTATCTATAATGTAAAATTATGATTTTACAGAAGATGAATTATTAAATTTAACTGCATTGCTTAAATAAACTATGTAAAACGAGTACAAGTTAATAGTAAATAGAGGCAGTACCATAATTATGTAGAGAAGATTGCCATAAGTAGAACATCAATGTTAATAATACCGAGTTAAGAAATAAAGCATCTCATAAGTAACATTCCAACTGACAAGAATTCAACCATTATTTTTTAAAAGGAGAGAGGAAATAATAACACCCGTGAATGATAAAAAATAGACTCAGCTGGATTCCTTTAATGTTTGGAAGATATACACGAAAACATGAGATGTTTGGCCTGATGAATGAAAATTCCATGTGTTTTGCCGATTAATGTAATAACGTGGTGTGTCAAGTCGGGTCTCTAGCAATTTCATCTTTTGTTTTTCCTAGAGTATTCGTCTACCCGAATTCCATATTACCCGATTATTATTTTTACACTATAACTAGATTCACTTTTCCGACAGTAAAGTATAGGTAGTACTTTGTAAATGTTTTTTGAACTATATAATTTTTTTCTTTTTTGCCAATACAATATCGTTACTTTCCAGCATGTACTTGTAATTTTTCATTTGCGTATCTCTTTTAATGCCTTAGCATAAAATCAAATATAGTATAGAGCATCCATTTTTCGGAGGTCGGAATGTGGCTCAATTTTGATGGCAACTCCGAGTTAATAGGTTTCGATCTTACGTAAGGACCTTACTTTCTGAGTACGGACTTCGGACGTGTCCGACCCATTTTTAGGCTGGTCAAAGCCATTCATATTCGGGCACTGCCTAATAGGCTTGGTGCCTCGAGGATTCGATTACCCGGGTCGTTCGAATTTTTAACGGCCGGGGTAGCCCGTGGGCTTTAGGATCCAAGATCGAAACACAGTCATAAATGTGAGCACGTGATTTTTGTTTCAGACGACAATCGCTCCAAAAAGAAATAAAAAATAATAATTGGCCCTGCTGTACAATTTTTGGATTTCTGTGCGGCACTTTGTTGATTTATTTGTGACTTCGGCCCGTTTTTATTTATTTACTTTATTAAAACAAAATTCAAAAAATATGTGTCCTGCATAATTCGAACCGTAATCCGGTCGTTGAATAGAAAATCATGAATAGGCATCTTCGTCCGTGATTTTATTTTGTTTGACTTTACCTATTTTGAAATATTTTAGTGTGTGTGCAAATAATTGTATTGAGTGTGTATTTAATTTTAATTTGATTTTTGGCTTAGTTTTGTTTTAAAATAAATAAGAAAAAAAATATAAAGAAAAGGACCCTGCCTTCCCAGACTTGGGCCAATTTATTAAAATTGGCCCAAACAAACAGCCCAAAACCCAGGCCTGCCCGGTCCAGACCACCTGATGCCCAGAGAATCCAAACGACGTCGTTTTGGTACAGGTTGATCTGGGCCGTTGATCTCAAATTGATCAACGGCCAAGATCAATTCCCCATAACCCACCAATAAACCCGACCCGTCTCACCCGGACCGACCCCAACCCTTTACCCTTGAAACGACACCGTTCCACTTAAGCTATCAGATCCAGACCGTAGATCTAGATTGATCTAACGGTCAATCCACCCATTAACTATATAAGACCATAATCTTACCCTGCCCCCCCCCTATCTGAAACCCAGCCTTCGTCTCCAAACAAACAGCCCTAAAACCCTAGCCGCCCCTGCGTACTTTCGCCATGAAAGCCGGCGGCATGGATGCCGGTGACCTTGCCCTGAACACCATAGAACCCCCTCACCACCCTGAACATAGACCTGTTAACCGTTTAGTTCGAATCACCCTCCAGGTCCTCGAATCTTCATTTGAAGATTCGAGTCAAAACTCGATCTACACCAACCAACCCCAGCTTCACACCAGACACTCCCCAGACCCTCCTCGTGACCAAACCATACTTGGTTTGGTCCGAATCTGATCAGGGAAGCCTGAATCCCAAATCTAAGTTTTGAAAGTTTTGTGTTCCTTCATCACTGGCCCATGCCAGTCCGAGCCAAAGAGATTAAGGTCTAATGGACCTTAATCGAAGTGTTTCTCATCTGAGAAACACTTCGATTAAAGTCCGTTCAGCCTTAAGAAAGGTCTGTCCAAATCCGGGTTCAAACTTTTAACTTTTCAAGTTTAAGGTGAGTCTGCTTTCTTTTCCTTTATTTGTTTTTAGTCCGTGTGATTTGTTTTAAAAGACTGTTCATATTTGTTTTAATTTTATCAACTTTTGTTTGTCCACTTTGTTTGAACCTCTGTGTTTGTCTGAATCCCTCCCCTCCTATTCTGATAAGGCATGTGTATTGGTTGTATTCCAAATTTGTACTGACTAACTAATTCCTCGAAGTACAATTCTGTTTTAATCAGTATAAGTCGAGTCATGTGTCCCATACTTCTGAATGTCTGATTTTTGGCTACGATTGTGTATGTTAATGCTAATATAGTCGAGTCGACATGAGTCGTCAATTAGTTTCAACTGTCTGAGCATAGTAAATCGATTTGCTTCTGTTGAACATTTGTTGGAATCAATTAAGAACCAATTTTGTTTACTTATAGCTGTTGATTTGGATCAGTAATGTAAAAGGGACGTTTGGTTTAAATGCTTTTGTGTCTATTAATCGAGTGTTTTCATTGGTTTACCACTGGTTTGGTCTGTCTGGAGTTCTGATTCTACTCCACTGGGTGTGGCTGTTATTTGGCTTTTGCTTTCTATTGGCCATAGTTGCAATTCTGCACTCGAGCCTGTTTCTTGCTGTATTGCTTTGCCTGCTGCTATTCTGCCCTGTTGCTACTGATAGTGCTGTGATTGCTGCTGCATTCTGTTATCATTGTACTCTACTGATTGCCCTCTTCTTCAATTGCAAATATTCCCAGGTACACAACCTTTGAACCATGTATTGTTGAAAGTTTGAAGTTGAAGCAGAAATAGAGAAATGAATATCAGTTTATATTATAGCATTGGTGTAAAAGATAGTTCGAATGTTAGTTGGGCCTGTATTTTTACTGCAAACTGCAAATATTCTGTATAAACTAGCATACATTCTGTTTAAAGTGAACTGTTAGATAGCATGGCTCAACAGTAATGACAGTATGACTTAGACAGCATGTTTGATTTAGTATACATTCAGTTCAGTATAACACTTGTTTGGTTTAGTTATGACTGTATAACATAGAGCCATGGTAAGCACTTGTATGTATTTTACACAGACCTCTGAATTGACAAATCTATGGTATTAAGTCCGGGATAAATGTATCCCAAACAAACCCTCATGCAGTCACATTAAGAGTTGGCTTTGAAGGCCAGCTTTTCCTGTCAGATTATTTGTTCCAATGCAGGTTCAATATCGGGTTTTGGTATAGATTCTTTGTTTCAAAATAATGTGATGATTGTTGAGAGAAACTAATAGTTATTCTGAGTTCAATTAGTAGTAATTTTCCTAATAAACAGCCGATTTCGTTTATCAATTTCAAATAGGTTAGAGTGTTAAAGTAGAACTTGGAGGTCATTAAACATAACTCAATATATGTTGTCAGCTTGTTTGCAATCTCACTTAGCCAATTAATAAGCGTATTCACTCGATGAAGACAAAGCATGAGGTAACCATCACCTCATAAAAAATCAATCAGGTAATCAAACAAGTTTAGGTTCGGCAAACATAATAAGGATTCAGTCTGTATTTGTTCAAACAAGCAAAGTTCGGCATCATCCTTCTCTTTAAAGATAAACGTAGTAGAAATGTAGCCATTGTAGGGTACCCTTCTAAAATAATGAGACGAGCCTCGCCGAATAAAAATGCAAATTGCGGGGCCCTCAATAATTGATCATGATAAATACTTAGAATTTGGGACGGACTGTTTAGTGAATTCCACTGCCTTCCCCAAAGATAATAACGCGTTTAGATTCTTTAGGCGCGACTTTAAGTGAATTATATTCTTAAAATCGGGTGCACATTGATGTGACCCAAATCCAAGTCTCAACGGAGTCAAAATGTGTTAACAACTACGGGTGCATTGATTGTGACGTGGTTCGAGACGCATTTTCACGACGTTGCAATTCTATAAAAATAAATGATAATAATAAAAGCGGTTTAAACTTAATAAAAGCACGTAAGTCATAACATATATTTAAATCAGATATTTAGCCATTATAACAATTTAAGCGACCGTGCTAGAACCACGGGATTCGAGGGTGCCTAACACCTTCCCTCGGGTCAACAGAATTCCTTACTTAGAATTTCTGGTTCGCAGACTTCATTTGGAAAAGTCTAATATTTTCCTCGATTTGGGATTCAAGATAAACCGGTGACTTGGGACACCAAAAGCCAAACCTTTCCCAAGTGGCGACTCTGAATTAAATAAATAATCCCATTTCGAATATTGTCACTTAAATTGGAAAAACTCCACCCGCGCATCTTATCCCTCAAGGAGGGCGCGCAAAAGGAGGTGTGACAGCTCTAGCGACTGTGCTGGGGACAGATATGACCCAGAACCACTGGTTCAGGGTCCAAGAATTCGAGCTTAGAATAATTGTTATATTTGGCTTTATTATCTGATCTTTATTACATATTTTTGCATAACGTGCTAAATGTTGTCTTTTACCGCTTTGATATTATCTGAACTGTATATAAACTGTGCCGAAACCCTTCTCTCTTCACCTCCGGGGAGAAGCTCGCTGGTCGAGACTCCCTATTCTGTTAGTGTCAATACCCGAAATAAGAAAGAGGACGGATAAGTTACGAAGCCGGACGGCCTTTTGGTTCCCGGTAAGTTGCCCCTCCTCGACTCGAGTTGTCCGCTCGGGTACACAGTCTAGAACAAATACCAAGGTTTAAACCTAGTATAACTCGACTTCATGCCGGATCCCTAGTAGGAACGCTTATTTGCATCATGTTGCATTTGACTTAGGGGGCTCAACACAGGGGTTGGGTCCGTCTAGGACAAGCAACCTGAAATGAAAAGACCACCCTGCTGCATCCTATTTGTTTTGCGCATTTATTTGCTTCGGTTCCGCATGCTGACCGGTTTCTAAAAAAAAAAAAAACTAATAAAACGCCGGAATGACGCGTGCTCTCGTAGCAAACATATAGTAATCTCACTTAAACTGTATAGGCGCATCATGCCCAACGTGAGATTAACCATCTATTATTTGCTGCAAAATTAACCGTGCGTTTGTCATTGAGAAACCCAGGATTTTTGAAAAGACGGTTGGTTTGGTGAAAGTCTGGCCTCGCACTCATACTTCACGAGGTCAAGGAGAGGTGTTCAACTACCTGTTGTTAGGACCAGAAGCAGTACTCACACTTACTTCACCAGGTCAAAAGGAAGTGTGGAAATGTCTTCGGAAATTCCATTGCAAACAGTCCCCGTCTCTGAGGAGAGCTCAATCTCAGCCGTCCTCACACCTGAATCCGCAACTGCGGAGGAAAATAGAATCCTACGGCTCCGCATGTTGGAAATGCTGGATGACTGGAACAATGGGAAAGAGCCGCCAAGTGTCGTCCCCGGATTCCCTGAATTATTCTCCAGGTCAAGTGGGACTTCTAATGTCCCCATAAATTACCCTGCTACCCCATTTGGGTACCCAGCCACCTCCGCCTTCTCTGCAGGATCACCTTCTGAGCCTCATCCCCGAATGTCGGCCACTGATGCAAGCATGAACATCTTTACTGCATCGCCTTGCCCAGCTACGGCACAGCCTGCCACATACAAGCCAAGCTTTGACTCATCCTCTTTTACATTCCAAGCACCATCGTTCTCAATGGAACCAACTAGGTTCGCTACCAGTACTAATCGTCTACCGCCTCAGTGCGAGCTCGCACCAGGACAGGATCAGGACCCCAGAGTTGTAGAACAAAATGAGATTGCCAAGAGAATGAGAAGCCTTGAACAAAGTCTGAAGAATATGCAAGGATTGAGCGGACAAAAGAGCATCTCTTACGCCGACCTGTGCATGTTTCCCTCACGTGCACCTGCCAACGGGTTTCAAGACCCCTAAATTCGAGAAATACGATGGGCACGGTGACCCCATTGAACATCTTAAGAAATACTGCAACCAATTGCGGGGAGCCGGCGGAAAAGAAGAACTGCTAATGGCATATTTTGGGGAAAGCCTAGTAGGGATAGCTTCGGAATGGTATATGGATCAGGAAATGTCCCGATGGCATATATGGGATGATCTCGCCAGAGATTTTGTAAAACAATTCCAGTATAACATCGACATTGCGCCAGACCGAAACTCTCTGTCGAATTTGAAGAAGAAGCCTTCGGAAAGCTTTAGAGAGTATGCTATATTAAGTGGCGTGAACAGGCGTCGAGAGTAAAGCCTCCCATGGATGAAGTGGAAATGGTCACTACCTTTCTCCAGGCTCAAGAGTCTGACTATTTCCAAAACATGATGTCGGCCATGGGTAAGCCATTCGCGGAAGCGATCAAGATTGGAGAGATGGTGGAAAATGGTTTGAAAACGGGTAGGATTCTGAGTCAAGCAGCCATAAGGGCAACTTCCCAGGCCGTCCAAAGCGGGTCTGGAGGAACGACAAGGGGGAAGAAGAAAGAAGAAACGACTATGGCAGCCTCTGAAGCAAGGGAGTATCGTCATCCCAGGCCCCATTTTCCGGAAAGAGCCCCACGCCACTACTACCCCCACTCAAATTTGGCATATGCTCATCAACCTTATATGGTCATGAATGCCCAACCTTATAACCATCCACCACAACAAGCCAACCGAGGCCCAGCTCCACCTCCCAGAAATCAGCCTCCTTACCGCAACCACTATAACCCACAACCCCCGCAGAATAACTACCGCCCCCAGGAGCCACCTCGACGGCGGACTTTCACGCCCATCGGTGAACAATACTCTACTTTGTTCCCTAAGCTAGTCCAGTTGGGTTTCTTGCAACCAATTCCCCAAACGAGGCAAAACCCAACATCGCCTTCTTACAAAGCCGGAGTCAGATGCGCCTATCATTCAGGGGCCGAGGGACATGATACAAACGACTACTGGTCATTGAAGAGAGTGGTCGAAAATTTGATCGAGCAAGGGAAAATAGTGCTAAGGGACGAGGAAGTCCCGAACGTAACAAACAATCCATTACCTGCTCACAATAATGGGCCGCTGATCGGAATGATTTGTGAAGACAAAGAGTTCGATCCTGCTTTGAAAGCTATAATCACCATTGTCGACACGGGGAAGAGGCCCGAAATGGACCAGAAACCAGAAATGGGGGAAGTGGTCAAGGCTATAAAGAACAAGCCTGAAAAGAAGGTAGAGAAGAAAGTGGTACCTGTAAAAAATGAAGTTCTTTACATACCACGAGGTCGAGCTGAGAAGGCGCAGAACTTCGGGATCAAAAAGACAAAACCTATGTACGTGCCAAAAGGGGCCTATGTGGTCCGGGGGACGATTCAACCACCTCGGCTGAATGGGCCAGTGGTTATCGGACGCGTGCCACAAAAGCCAATGACCAACCCGTCCACAGTGCCGTGGAATTATCAAAAGACTTTGGTAATGTACAAAGGTAAAGAAGTCATGGGAGAACTTCCAGAAAATGCTTTCATTGGAGGGTACTCAAATACCCAAGAACTGAACAACGCCACACAAAGGCGCTTCCCTCCAAAGAAGCCCGTGAGTGTTGAAGAAGCGGAAGTGTTCTTCCAACAAATGAAGATGCCGGATTACGAAGTGATAGATCAGCTGCGCAAGCACCCTGAGCAAGTATCCATGCTGTCATTATTAATGAGGTCAACCGAGCATCAAAAGATCCTGCTGAAAACCCTGAATGAAGCATATGTACCGGTTGAAACCTCGGTGGAGCAACTAGAGCGGATGACAGAAAGATTCTTCGCCGTCAATCAAATCTCTTTCAGCAAGAATGATTTACCCCCAGAAGGAGCGGCACACAACAAGGCTTTGCATCTAACAGTTAAATGCGAAGACTATTATGTCAAGAGGGTAATGTTGGATGGAGGATCAGGGGTTGACATTTGCCCGCTCTCCACGCTGCAAAGAATGGAAATTGAGACCGGAAGAATCCGACCCAGCAATGTCTGCGTGAGAGCTTTCGACGGCATCAAGAGAGATACCATGGGAGAAATAGACCTGTTGTTGGTCATAGGACCAGTCGAATTTCGAATAACCTTCCAGGTGATCGACATGGACACATCCTACAATTTTCTCCTCGGCAGACCTTGGATCCATGCGGCAGGAGCCGTGCCTTCCACTCTTCACCAGATGGTGAAGTTCGAGTACGAAAACCAAGAGATCGTGGTCCATGGGGAAGACGAACATGCCATTTATCGGGACCCATCCATCCCGTATCTTGAACCGAGAGAAGGGAGCGAACATACGGTCTATCAAGCTTTCGAGGTGGTACTGGCAGAGCAGCACGAAGAGGGAGTACCTTGCCCCCAGCCTTTCTTGTCTAACGCTTCGGTCATGGTGGCCAAAGAGATGATCCGGCACGGATTTAGGCCAGGGAAGGGACTTGGACGAACCCTTCAGGGAATAACAGAACCCATTACTTTACCAGTCATCAAGAAACCTTTTGGACTAGGTTTCAAACCTACTCCAACAGACGAAAAATGGGCAAAGAAAAGGAGAAATGAGGGCTGGAAGTTGCCTCAACCACTGCCGGATTTATATGCGACTTTCGTCAGGCCAAGGTACGCTGAAGAAGAAGATGATGAGGTCTTCACAGCTGAGGAAATCGAGGAAATATGTGGGGCGATGAGAGAAATGCTCTACGAGGTCCACATGGTTCAACCAGGTGAAGGCACAAGCACTGCTGAGATGCTGTACATGGGACCGAACGCCCAACTTCAAAACTGGGAGGCCACGCCATTCCCGACTAGACGGAAGTCCGGGTAGACCTGCCCTGCCACCTTTCCTGTATCACAAGTTATCTCCGGGACATAACTTGAACGTTTTCTTCTTTTCAATTGTTGTTTTGAATTCCTAGTTGTAAACATTGTTGTCTTCCAACTTTCCAAAGAAAATATACAAAAATACAACAAAAAAATCATCATTGCTTTCCTATTCTTTCTTTTGTTCTGATTTTTATTACTTTTCCTCTTATCTTCCTTTTCAGTCCTAATAATGCGGCTTTAAATATGACATGCTTGCGGACTTCACGCCCAGATCACAATGAGTTATTTAACTGCGAATTAATGAACCCAGAACCAGAATATGATGCGGAAGAGGCTTTTAGGGAGATAAACCGAGAGTTGGAATATTTCGAGAATAAACCTAAGCCAAATCTGAATGACACTGAACCGGTAAATTTAGGAACCCCGGAAGAAATCCGGGAGACCAAGATAAGCATTCACACGGACAAGAAAACGCGAGAGGCGATAATTCAACTTCTTTTTGAATTCAAAGATGTGTTTGCTTGGTCATATGATGACATGCCGGGACTAGGTGTTGATCTGGTGGTTCATAAATTGCCGATTCATCCTGACTGTCCTCCAGTCCAACAAAAGCAACGAAAGTTCAAAACTGAGGTCAGTGACAAGATTAAAGAGGAGATCACCAAACAACTGAAAACGGGAGTGATTCGGGTAGTCCAATATACAACATGGTTGGCGAATGTGGTTCCAGTACCAAAGAAGGACGGGAAAACTCGAGTATGCGTAGATTACCGAGATTTGAACAGAGCAAGTCCTAAGGATAATTTCCCACTGCCCAACATCCACATCCTCGTTGATAATTGTGCCAAACACGAGATACAGTCTTTTGTAGATTGTTACGCTGGGTATCATCAGGTACTGATGGATGAAGAGGACGCCGAGAAAACCGCCTTCACCACGCCTTGGGGCACCTACTGTTACCGGGTCATGCCATTTGGTCTGAAGAATGCTGGGGCTACTTACATGAGGGCCATGACTGCCATTTTCCATGACATGATGCACCAGGAAATAGAGGTGTACGTGGACGATGTGATAGTCAAGTCCAGGACGCAGGATAATCACATCCAAGACTTGAGGAAATTCTTCGAGAGGCTAAGGAAGTATGACTTGAAGCTAAATCCAGCCAAATGCGCTTTCGGAGTTCCGTCGGGCAAACTTTTGGGTTTCATCGTAAGCAGGAGAGGTATCGAGCTAGATCCAACTAAGATAAAATCTATCAGAGATCTACCTCCCCCGAGAACGAAGAAAGACGTGATGAGTCTGTTGGGCAGGTTGAACTACATCAGTCGGTTTATTGCCCAGCTGACAAGCACGTGTGAGCCCATATTCAAGCTGTTAAGGAAAGATGCGGCGATTAAGTGGACAACGGAGTGTCAAGAAGCCTTTGATAAAGTCAAAGAATACCTTTCGAATCCCCCAGTCTTGGTCCCTCCAGAACCAGGGAGGCCACTTTTCTTGTATCTGACAGTCTTGGAGAACTCTTTCGGTTGCGTCCTCGGGCAACACGACATAACCGGAAAGAAGGAACAAGCAATCTACTACTTGAGCAAGAAATTCACCAGCTACGAGGCCAAATACACTCTGCTGGAAAGGACATGCTGCGCTCTCACATGGGTTGCTCAAAAGCTGAGACATTATCTCCAAGCCCACACTACATTCCTCATAAGCAGGTTGGATCCCTTGAAGTATATATTTCAGAAACCAATGCCTACTGGGAGACTGGCTAAATGGCAAATCTTGCTTACGGAATTCGACATAGTTTATGTCACTCGCACGGCAATGAAAGCCCAGGCGTTAGCAGATCATTTGGCCGAAAACCCGGTCGATGAGGAATACCAGCCATTGGATACCTACTTTCCAGATGAAGAGGTAAACACCGTAGAAGTGATCTCGGAGGAAGCTCATGTTTGGAAGATGTTCTTTGACGGAGCCGTGAACGCCAATGGTATAGGGATTGGGGCAATTTTGATCTCACCTGCCGGTCAGCATTATCCCGCCACAGCTAGACTTCGTTTCTTCTGCACAAATAATACAGCTGAATACGAAGCCTGCATTATGGGCATGCATATGGCAATCGATCAGGATGTCAAAGACTTACTGATTATGGGAGATTCTGACCTGATCATCCGGCAAGTTCAAGGCGAGTGGGAAACTCGGGATGTCAAACTTATCCCATACCGACAACATGTGGAGGACCTCAGCAAGCGCTTTACCTCAATAGAGTTCAGGTATATTCCGAGGTGTCACAATGAACTGGCAGATGCACTTGCTACTCTGGCTTCTATGCTACCCTACCCGGGCAACGCCCACGTCGATCCTTTGGAAATCCAAATCAAGGAAAGACACGGTTACTGCAGTGTAATCGAGGCAGGATCAAATACGCAGCCTTGGTACCATGACATCAAGAGGTTCCTGAAGACGCAAGAATACCCAGAGCATGCTACTGGAGATCAGAAGAGGACCATTAGGCGACATGCAAGTGGTTTCTTTCTAAGCGGTGAATTGTTATATAAGAGGACCCCGGACCTCAATCTCTTACGATGCGTCGATATCGAGGAGGCAAGAAAGATCATGCACGAAGTACACGCAGGTGTGTGTGGACCTCACATGAACGGGTATGTCTTGGCGAAGAAAATCCTTCGAGCAGGTTATTACTGGATGACCATGGAAAAGGATTGCTTTAGTTTCGTTCGGAAGTGTCATCAGTGTCAGGTGCACGGTGATTTGATTCATGCACCTCCCACGGAACTGCATCCCATGTCCGCACCATGGCCATTTGTCGCCTGGGGCATGGACGTCATTGGACCAATTGAACCAAAGGCCTCAAACGGACACAGGTTTATACTAGTTGCCATAGACTACTTTACGAAATGGGTAGAGGCTGTCACTCTCAAGTCGGTCACCAAGAAAGCTGTAGTGGATTTTGTACACTCAAATCTTATATGTCGCTTCGGTATTCCTGCGACTATCATTACAGATAACGCAGCAAACTTGAACAGTCACTTGATGGGAGATGTGTGCGAGCAATTCAAGATAACACACAGGAATTCCACTCCTTATCGGCCAAAAGCCAATGGTGCCGTGGAAGCGGCAAACAAAAACATCAAGAAGATTCTGAGGAAAACGATCCAAAGTTCCCGACAGTGGCATGAGTAGTTACCTTTTGCATTGTTGGGGTACCGCACTACAGTACGCACATCGGTGGGAGCGACTCCTTATCTTTTGGTTTATGGGACCAAGGCTGTAATACCGGCAGAGGTAGAGATTCCTTCGCTTCGAATCATTGTCGAAGCAGAAATCGAAGACAGCGAGTGGGTTAAGGCTCGACTGGAGCAATTGACGTTTATTGATGAAAAGCGAATGGCCGCAGTTTGTCACGGACAGCTGTACCAACAAAGGATGGCCCGTGCTTACAACAAGAAAGTCTGACCCCGGAATTTCGAAGTAGGTCAGCTGGTACTAAGGCGTATTCTGCCGCATCATGAAGAAGCAAAAGGGAAGTTTGCTCCAAATTGGAAAGGCCCATACATCGTAAGGAAGATATTGCCGAGAGGAGCACTGTATTTAGGCGATATCGAAGGAAATGACCCCAACACAGCAGTAAATGCAGATGCAGTCAAGAGGTATTCCGTCTAAATCATACTCCAGTGGTCCTGACACGTTGAAAATGGCGAAGGTGTTTGTTCCCCACTACTTCCCAAACACTACCCAATCCTCTCCACCAACTTTTGAGCCACTTACAAAACAAAAAGAAAAAAAGAAAACAAAACAAAACATTGATTGAGGCCTGAACTACGTTTTACTTGATTCCGAAAGGATACGTAGGCAGCCTCTCCCTGAGGTTCAGTCGCACCAACAATAAAATCCCATTTACCCTGAAATTGAAACTGGGGCACGTCAAGCAATTTAGAAGTTAATATCATCTACCTCTCTTTACCAAGCACAAATCAATTACCGAATATGGTGGGGAACCAATAAGCGTCACAAATAGAGACCAGCACACTCTGAATTGAGAGAGATAAAATGAGAGAGTCTCGGCGGTGAAAACCTTCGGGCACCACGAGGCGACGGGAGTAGAGAAACCAAAATGAGAGAGCTTGTTTAGTAAAAACTCGCAAAGAGTGCTATCAAGCGATGACAGGAAGAGAAATGAGAGAGGTCAGCCAGCGAAAACCCGCAAAGGGCGCTGTTGGCCGAAAAGGAATGACGCCACCCCAAGAAGGTCTCGGCGAAGTTCCACCGGTTTTGGAATCACAGATCTGTTCTGGTTCAGGAAAACGCAAGTTCATGGAAGGTCGGACGTCCAGTCCAAAGAGCATGTCATGTCATTTAAAGCCAGCGTTATCTTCCTTAGATAAGTCTTTCTCGTATCGAAAAGGGTATTCCTTTTCTGATTTGTTTTCCCCTTTCTTTGTTTCTTTTCAAATCCCTTTTGCATTTTTACCCCGAGTTCAGAACACACCGGAAAGGACAGGCGGCATGGTTTGTTTGCACGGAATCCCGTCTCATGGAGGAAAGCACCTCATCTCGTTGATATGATTACCCAAGCATGATGAATCATGACGTTTGATGGTGTTCCGGAGTAAAAGAAGAAAGAGAGAAATCTTGAAATCTTCCCCAGCAAGTCCACCTTCGGACAAATCCCCACGGAGTCTCCCCTGTACAAAACCCCACAGAGGTTTTCTCTTTTTTGTACAATCTCCCACAAAGTCTCCCCAGTAAAAAAAAAAAAAAAAAATCCCCGTTGGAATTTCATCAGCACATCCCCAGCGAGTCCTTTTGTAAATATTCCCCAACAAGCTTACTCCAACGAACCCTAGAAAGCCCGCTTTGAAACAAATCCCCAGCGAGTCCCTCTGTAAATATTCCCCACATAGCTTCCTTTCGTACAAACTCCCACAGAACACCTCCAATAAAATCCCCGTTGGGAACCTTCAATCAAAATGGGACAAAAGAAAAAAGAGAGAAGCCCTACGAGGCAAAGCGTCACAGGATCTGGAAATACAAGCCTGAACAGTCTAGAGGGGTCTCGCCATTCGAATAAAATCAACGGCGGAATTTCACAACAGAAACAAAGACTCGAGAAAGCAACTGGGAACGATCAAGGTCACCAAACCGGCCGTCATTCCCGAACTAACAAATGATTCTTTGTTTGGAAGGTTAAAACAGGTCTAATCCAAGACAACCGTGCAAGGAGCAGGTGTCGCCCAAAGAAGAAGGTACACGGGTACAGGAAGTACTTCGACAATGATGAATTCACTCGAAAGGTAAGCTTCCACGAAACTCCCTTTTATCTTCTATTAAAACAAGAAAACTCAAAAAATAGATCGTGTAGTATTCTCGAGCCTTATCCCCAGCCAGTCAGCATTAGGGTTTTAAACCCTAAACTGAACTTTTCCTGAGTTTTTCCATGTAATCAGCATTAGGGTTTTAAACCCTAAACTGAATTTTCCTTTTAGTCAGCATTAGGGTTTTAAACCCTAAACTGAACTTTTCCCTTTCGGCCAGCATTAGAGTTTTAAACTCTAAACTGAGCTTTTTCATGCAATCAGCATTAGGGTTTTAAACCCTAAACTGAATTTTCCTTTTAGTCAGCATTAGGGTTTTAAACCCTAAACTGAACTTTTCCCTTTCAGCCAGCATTAGAGTTTTAAACTCTAAACTGAGCTTTTTCATGCAATCAGCATTAGGGTTTTAAAACCCTAAACTGAATTTTCCTTTTAGTCAGCATTAGGGTTTTAAACCCTAAACTGAACTTTTTCCTTCCAGCCAGCATTAGAGTTTTAAACTCTAAACTGAGCTTTTCCATGCAATCAGCATTAGGGTTTTAAACCCTAAACTGAATTTTCCTTTTAGTCAGCATTAGGGTTTTAAACCCTAAACTGAACTTTTTCCTTTCAGCCAGCATTAGAGTTTTAAACTCTAAACTGAGCTTTTCCATGCAATCAGCATTAGGGTTTTAAACCCTAAACTGAATTTTCCTTTTAGTCAGCATTAGGGTTTTAAACCCTAAACTGAACTTTTTCCTTCCAGCCAGCATTAGAGTTTTAAAACTCTAAACTGAGCTCTTCCATGCAATCAGCATTAGGGTTTTAAACCCTAAACTGAATTTTCCTTTTAGTCAGCATTAGGGTTTTAAACCCTAAACTGAACTTTTTCCTTCCAGCCAGCATTAGAGTTTTAAAACTCTAAACTGAGCTCTTCCATGCAATCAGCATTAGGGTTTTAAACCCTAAACTGAATTTTCCTTTTTAGTCAGCATTAGGGTTTTAAACCCTAAACTGAACTTTTTCCTTCCAGCCAACATTAGAGTTTTAAAACTCTAAACTGAGCTCTTCCATGCAATCAGCATTAGGGTTTTAAACACTAAACTGAATTTTCCTTTTAGTCAGCATTAGGGTTTTAAACCCTAAACTGAACTTTTTCCTTTCAGCCAGCATTAGAGTTTTAAACTCTAAACTGAGCTTTTCCATGCAATCAGCATTAGGGTTTTAAACCCTAAACTGAATTTTCCTTTTAGTCAGCATTAGGGTTTTAAACCCTAAACTGAACTTTTTCCTTTCAGCCAGCATTAGAGTTTTAAACTCTAAACTGAGCTTTTCCATGCAATCAGCATTAGGGTTTTAAACCCTAAACTGAATTTTCCCTTTAGTCAGCATTAGGGTTTTAAACCCTAAACTGAACTTTTTCCTTTCAGCCAGCATTAGAGTTTTAAACTCTAAACTGAGCTTTTCCATGCAATCAGCATTAGGGTTTTAAACCCTAAACTGAATTTTCCTTTTAGTCAGCATTAGGGTTTTAAACCCTAAACTGAGCTTTTCCATGCAATCAGCATTAGGGTTTTAAACCCTAAACTGAATTTTCCTTTTAGTCAGCATTAGGGTTTTAAACCCTAAACTGAACTTTTTCCTTTCAGCCAGCATTAGAGTTTTAAACTCTAAACTGAGCTTTTCCAAGCAATCAGCATTAGGGTTTTAAACCCTAAACTGAATTTTCCTTTTAGTCAGCATTAGGGTTTTAAACCCTAAACTGAACTTTTTCCTTTCAGCCAGCATTAGAGTTTTAAACTCTAAACTGAGCTCTTCCATGCAATCAGCATTAGGGTTTTAAACCCTAAACTGAATTTTCCTTTTAGTCAGCATTAGGGTTTTAAACCCTAAACTGAACTTTTTCCTTTCAGCCAGCATTAGAGTTTTAAACTCTAAACTGAGCTTTTCCAAGCAATCAGCATTAGGGTTTTAAACCCTAAACTGAATTTTCCTTTTAGTCAGCATTAGGGTTTTAAACCCTAAACTGAACTTTTTCCTTCCAGCCAGCATTAGAGTTTTAAAACTCTAAACTGAGCTCTTCCATGCAATCAGCATTAGGGTATTAAACCCTAAACTGAATTTTCCTTTTTAGTCAGCATTAGGGTTTTAAACCCTAAACTGAACTTTTTCCTTTCAGCCAACATTAGAGTTTTAAACTCTAAACTGAGCTTTTCCATGCAATCAGCATTAGGGTTTTAAACCCTAAACTGAATTTTCCTTTTAGTCAGCATTAGGGTTTTAAACCCTAAACTGAACTTTTTCCTTTCAGCCAGCATTAGAGTTTTAAACTCTAAACTGAGCTTTTCCATGCAATCAGCATTAGGGTTTTAAACCCTAAACTGAATTTTCCTTTTAGTCAGCATTAGGGTTTTAAACCCTAAACTGAACTTTTTCCTTTCAGCCAGCATTAGAGTTTTAAACTCTAAACTGAGCTTTTCCATGCAATCAGCATTAGGGTTTTAAACCCTAAACTGAATTTTCCTTTTAGTCAGCATTAGGGTTTTAAACCCTAAACTGAACTTTTTCCTTTCAGCCAGCATTAAAGTTTTAAACTCTAAACTGAGCTTTTCCATGCAATCAGCATTAGGGTTTTAAACCCTAAACTGAATTTTCCTTTTAGTCAGCATTAGGGTTTTAAACCCTAAACTGAACTTTTCCTTCCAGTCAGCATTAGGGTTTTAAACCCTAAACTGAATTTTCCTTTTAGTCAGCATTAGGGTTTTAAACCCTAAACTGAACTTTTTCCTTTCAGCCAGCATTAGAGTTTTAAACTCTAAACTGAGCTTTTCCATGCAATCAGCATTAGGGTTTTAAACCCTAAACTGAATTTTCCTTTTAGTCAGCATTAGGGTTTTAAACCCTAAACTGAACTTTTTCCTTCCAGCCAGCATTAGAGTTTTAAAACTCTAAACTGAGCTCTTCCATGCAATCAGCATTAGGGTTTTAAACCCTAAACTGAATTTTCCTTTTAGTCAGCATTAGGGTTTTAAACCCTAAACTGAACTTTTTCCTTTCAGCTAGCATTAGAGTTTTAAACTCTAAACTGAGCTTTTCCATGCAATCAGCATTAGGGTTTTAAACCCTAAACTGAATTTTCCTTTTAGTCAGCATTAGGGTTTTAAACCCTAAACTGAACTTTTTCCTTTCAGCCAGCATTAGAGTTTTAAACTCTAAACTGAGCTTTTCCAAGCAATCAGCATTAGGGTTTTAAACCCTAAACTGAATTTTCCTTTTAGTCAGCATTAGGGTTTTAAACCCTAAACTGAACTTTTTCCTTTCAGCCAGCATTAGAGTTTTAAACTCTAAACTGAGCTCTTCCATGCAATCAGCATTAGGGTTTTAAACCCTAAACTGAATTTTCCTTTTAGTCAGCATTAGGGTTTTAAACCCTAAACTGAACTTTTTCCTTTCAGCCAGCATTAGAGTTTTAAACTCTAAACTGAGCTTTTCCAAGCAATCAGCATTAGGGTTTTAAACCCTAAACTGAATTTTCCTTTTAGTCAGCATTAGGGTTTTAAACCCTAAACTGAACTTTTTCCTTCCAGCCAGCATTAGAGTTTTAAAACTCTAAACTGAGCTCTTCCATGCAATCAGCATTAGGGTTTTAAACCCTAAACTGAATTTTCCTTTTTAGTCAGCATTAGGGTTTTAAACCCTAAACTGAACTTTTTCCTTCCAGCCAACATTAGAGTTTTAAAACTCTAAACTGAGCTCTTCCATGCAATCAGCATTAGGGTTTTAAACACTAAACTGAATTTTCCTTTTAGTCAGCATTAGGGTTTTAAACCCTAAACTGAACTTTTTCCTTTCAGCCAGCATTAGAGTTTTAAACTCTAAACTGAGCTTTTCCATGCAATCAGCATTAGGGTTTTAAACCCTAAACTGAATTTTCCTTTTAGTCAGCATTAGGGTTTTAAACCCTAAACTGAACTTTTTCCTTTCAGCCAGCATTAGAGTTTTAAACTCTAAACTGAGCTTTTCCATGCAATCAGCATTAGGGTTTTAAACCCTAAACTGAATTTTCCCTTTAGTCAGCATTAGGGTTTTAAACCCTAAACTGAACTTTTTCCTTTCAGCCAGCATTAGAGTTTTAAACTTCTAAACTGAGCTTTTCCATGCAATCAGCATTAGGCTTTTAAACCCTAAACTGAATTTTCCTTTTAGTCAGCATTAGGGATTTAAACCCTAAACTGAACTTTTCCTTCCGGCCAGCATTAGGGTTTTAAACCCTAAACTGAGCTTTTCCATGCAATCAGCATTAGGGTTTTAAACCCTAAACTGAATTCTTCCTTTGTTCGGCGTTAGGGTTTTTAAACCCTAAACCGAACCTTTCCCCATCTAGTCGGTATTAGGGCTCCAACCCTGAACTGAGCATGTATATCCTCTTTCATCAATTTTATGAACTTCCTGTTGAATGATTAACGAAATTTTCCTGGTAAAACTGTGGCAGAAAATTTCGTTTGTTTGTTTTCTCCCGCAGGTCTGACCTCGAGCCACATGGATCGAAATGACCCACGAGATGAATCCCAGTTCGGAATCAAAGAAGAAAAAGAAAAAAAAAGAGAAGATGTCCCGAGATATCGGAGTAAATGCAAAGAGGATTGACTCCAACGTTTAATTGAGGGCCTGAACCTTGCCAATCGCGTCTCACTCAGTATCCCAGAAGTTAAACAAGTCGCCGCAACTCGCAAGCGTCAAGATTCAGATCGGAGTCTACAAGCAGAATCAGCTAAGACCCAAGATCAAGTCGTAAAAGAATCATAGATAGGAATCTTGTAACTAGCAATTGACGTGCATATAAGTAGTCTAGTTCAGTTTCCAATTTTCGTTTGGTTGTAATAAGGCGGTCAGTAACGTAGCAGTGACAACAGCAGCAGCAGTAGCAGCAAGCATTGCAATCCCATGGTAGTCCCAGCTACCAAAACTTCTCGAACTACATTGACCTGATTCCTGTTTAGCCCAGGATATGTAGGAAATCTTTGAAGCAAGATTCGGTCAGATCTTTCAAAAAAAAAAAAACATGCTTCATACGGAGTGGTCCATAGGCAAAAATCGCTCATACACGCTCACTTTATCTTTGCATGAAAACTCTTCGTGTTTCCGAACAAAGAGGGGCAGTTGTGAGCACGTGATTTTTGTTTCAGACGACAATCGCTCCAAAAAGAAATAAAAAATAATAATTGGCCCTGCTGTACAATTTTTGGATTTCTGTGCGGCACTTTGTTGATTTATTTGTGACTTCGGCCCGTTTTTATTTATTTACTTTATTAAAACAAAATTCAAAAAATATGTGTCCTGCATAATTCGAACCGTAATCCGGTCGTTGAATAGAAAATCATGAATAAGCATCTTCGTCCGTGATTTTATTTTGTTTGACTTTACCTGTTTTGAAATATTTTAGTGTGTGTGAAAATAATTGTATTGAGTGTGTATTTAATTTTAATTTGATTTTTGGCTTAGTTTTGTTTTAAAATAAATAAGAAAAAAAATATATAAAGAAAAGGACCCTGCCTTCCCAGACTTGGGACAATTTATTAAAATTGGCCCAAAAAAACAGCTCAAAACCTAGGCCTGCCCGGTCCAGACCACCTGATGCCCAGAGAATCCAAACGACGTCGTTTTGGTACAGGTTGATCTGGGCCGTTGATCTCAAATTGATCAACGGCCAAGATCAATTCCCCATAACCCACCAATAAACCCGACCCGTCTCACCCGGACCGACCCCAACCTTTTACCCTTGAAACGACACCGTTCCACTTAAGCTATCAGATCCAGACTGTAGATCTAGATTAATCTAACGGTCGAGATCAATCCACCCATTAATTATATAAGACCATAATCTTACCCTGCCCCCCTATCTGAACCCCAGCCTTCGTCTCCAAACAAACAGCCCTAAAACCCTAGCCACCCCTGCGTACATTCGCCATGAAAGCCGGCGGCATGGATGCCGGTGACCTTGCCCTGAACACCATAGAACCCCCTCACCACCATGAACATAGACCTGTTAACCGTTTAGTTCGAATCACCCTCCAGGTCCTCGAATCTTCATTTGAAGATTCGAGTCAAAACTCGATCTACACCAACCAACCCCAGCTTCACACCAGACACTCCCCAGACCCTCCTCGTGACCAAACCATACTTGGTTTGGTCCGAATCTGATCAGGGAAGCCTGAATCCCAGATCTAAGTTTTGAAAGTTTTGTGTTCCTTCATCACTGGCCCATGCCAGTCCGAGCCAAAGAGATTAAGGTCTAATGGACCTTAATCGAAGTGTTTCTCATCTGAGAAACACTTCGATTAAAGTCCGTTCAGCCTTAAGAAAGGTCTGTCCAAATCCGGGTTCAAACTTTTAACTTTTCAAGTTTAAGGTGAGTCTGCTTTCTTTTCCTTTATTTGTTTTTAGTCCGTGTGATTTGTTTTAAAAGACTGTTCATATTTGTTTTAATTTTATCAACTTTTGTTTGTCCACTTTGTTTGAACCTCTGTGTTTGTCTGAATCCCTCCCCTCCTATTCTGATAAGGCATGTGTATTGGTTGTATTCCAAATTTGTACTGACTAACTAATTCCTCGAAGTACAATTCTGTTTTAATCAGTATAAGTCGAGTCATGTGTCCCATACTTCTGAATGTCTGATTTTTGGCTACGATTGTGTATGTTAATGCTAATATAGTCGAGTCGACATGAGTCGTCAATTAGTTTCAACTGTCTGAGCATAGTAAATCGATTTGCTTCTGTTGAACATTTGTTGGAATCAATTAAGAACCAATTTTGTTTACTTATAGCTGTTGATTTGGATCAGTAATGTAAAAGGGACGTCATGTGCATTGGTGCACCTCATGTGCTTTGTGCACAGCCTGTGGCCTGCATAAAGGTTTTTGTTTAATTTTAAAATAGTTTGACAGCATATGCTGTCAACATATCCTACTGCCCATACTTGCTTTTAGTTAAATAAAATGGAAAAGTTAAATCTGTCAGGGAATGATGGGGTTTTTATACCTAATTAACTAAAGTGGAACTGAAAAAGGTTAAAGGCACATGGGAGGGTACTGGGATACTCGAAAAAACAGGCTGTTAAAAGGGGTAAGGAAGGCATATAAAAGCAGGGGGGGATCTGACTGAAGGAGAGGAGAGACAGAATTAGAAAAGGAGAATATACAGACACTGGACCTTGAGAGCTGAAATACATACAAATAGATATACACAGAGAAAGGATAGGGCTGATTTTAGGAAAACATAGATAGAGAGAGGTGAAGAGATAGAAGGTATACAACCAACAATCAGAAACTTCTTCCTCCTATTATTATTAGGTTTCAATGGTTCAAATTGTTCAAATCAGTTCTGATTCTTGGAAAGTCCAGTTTGTGTCTATTAATCGAGTGTTTTCATTGGTTTACCACTGGTTTGGTCTGTCTGGAGTTCTGATTCTACTCCACTGGGTGTGACTGTTATTTGGCTTTTGCTTTCTATTGGCCATAGTTGCAATTCTGCACTCGAGCCTGTTTCTTGCTGTATTGCTTTGCCTGCTGCTATTCTGCCCTGTTGCTACTGATAGTGCTGTGATTGCTGCTGCATTCTGTTATCATTGTACTCTACTGATTGCCCTCTTCTTCAATTGCAAATATTCCCAGGTACACAACCTTTGAACCATGTATTGTTGAAAGTTTGAAATTGAAGCAGAAATAGAGAAATGAATATTAGTTTATACTATAGCATTGGTGTAAAAGATAGTTCGAATGTTAGTTGGGCCTGTATTTTTACTGCAAACTGCAAATATTCTGTATAAACTAGCATACATTCTGTTTAAAGTGAACTGTTAGATAGCATGACTCAACAGTAATGACAGTATGACTTAGACAACATGTTTGATTTAGTATACATTCAGTTCAGTATAACACTTGTTTGGTTTAGTTATGACTGTATAACATAGAGCCATGGTAAGCACTTGTATGTATTTTACACAGACCTCTGAATTGACAAATCTATGGTATTAAGTCCGGGATAAATGTATCCCAAACAAACCCTCATGCAGTCACATTAAGAGTTGGCTATGAAGGACAGCTTTTCCTGTCAGATTATTTGTTCCAATGCAGGTTCGATATCGGGTTTCGGTATAGATTCTTTGTTTCAAAATAATGTGATGATTGTTAAGAGAAACTAATAGTCATTCTGAGTTCAATTAGTAGTAATTTTCCTAATAAACAACCGATTTCGTTTATCAATTTCAAATAGGTTAGAGTGTTAAAGTAGAACTTGGAGGTCGTTAAACATAACTCAATATATGTTGTCAGCTTGTTTGCAATCTCACTTAGCCAATTAATAAGCGTATTCACTCGATGAAGACAAAGCATGAGGTAACCCTCACCTCATAAACAATCAATCAGGTAATCAAACAAGTTTAGGTTCGGCAAACATAATAAGGATTCAGTCTGTATTTGTTCAAACAAGCAAAGTTCGGCATCATCCTTCTCTTTAAAGATAAACGTAGTAGAAATGTAGCCACTGTAGGGTACCCTTCTAAAATAATGAGACGAGCCTCGCCGAATAAAAATGCAAATTGCGGGGCCCTCAATAATTGATCATGATAAATACTTAGAATTTGGGATGGACTGTTTAGTGAATTCCACTGCCTTCCCCAAAGATAATAACGCGTTTAGATTCTTTAGGCGCGACTTTAAGTGAATTATATTCTTAAAATCGGGTGCACATTGATGTGACCCAAATCCAAGTCTCAACGGAGTCAAAATGTGTTAACAACTACGGGTGCATTGATTGTGACGTGGTTCGAGACGCATTTTCACGACGTTGCAATTCTATAAAATAAATGATAATAATAAAAGCGGTTTAAACTTAATAAAAGCACATAAGTCACAACATATATTTAAATCAGATATTTAGCCATTATAACAATTTAAGCGACCGTGCTAGAACCACGGGATTCGAGGGTGCCTAACACCTTCCCTCGGGTCAACAGAATTCCTTACTTAGAATTTCTGGTTCGCAGACTTCATTTGGAAAAGTCGAATATTTTCCTCGATTTGGGATTCAAGATAAACCGGTGACTTGGGACACCAAAAGCCAAACCTTTCCCAAGTGGCGACTCTGAATTAAATAAATAATCCCATTTCGAATATTGTCACTTAAATTGGAAAAACTCCACCCGCACATCTTACCCCTCGGGGAGGGCGCGCAAAAAGGAGGTGTGACAATAAAGTGTAAGGAAAGTAGAAACTTCTTTTATTGCTTAATATGGAAGATACATGACCAGAGGTGCATAAACCATGTGCCAAGGCTAGAGTGAACTATGTGAGCATGGTTCGCATGACCGTTTGACCCAATGAATCCTAACCAACAACCCTTAGCCTTTGACACATAAAATTTTCTTTGCCCTTGCTTAATATCTTAGTCAATACTGGTTTAAAGCCGGTCTTCAACAGTAAGGTAGCACGTTTTACTATCGCCTCGTTAAAAATCTATCCAAAAAATACTTCGGGACAAAACTGGTTCAAGGAAAAAAAAAGTGCAACAAGTGCTTTTAGACCTAATAGCCACATCTACACATGGTCGAGTACCTACATACGTTAGTCCATAATGTAACAAGATTAAAAAGGAATTAATTTCACACATTAGCAGTTGTACTACTTTGAATGTGCCACATTCTAGTTGTTTACTAGTTGCACACGTTTCCCGCATCGAATTTATATGAGCTTTTGCCAGTTACTCCGACAACTCGATATGGTCCATCCCAATTTTAGCCGAGTTTCACTTCATTTATGTTTATGGTGAGTAGTGTTACCTTTTTCAATACCAAGTCCCTGACTTGAAAATATCAGAGGTTGGCTCTTCGGTTGTAGTACCTTCCTACTCGCTGCTTCTGGACGGCCTCCCATCTTTTGTCCAATAAGTCTAGGCTAGTGACCATGGCTACGCCATTTGACCCTTTGGTAGCATACTAGAACCTGAAGCTCGATTCCTCTGCCTCGATTAGTATTAAGTCTACAGCTCCATAGACTAAAGAAGACAGGGTGGGCCAGGTACTCAATTTCAAAGACGTTCTGTATGCCCACAGGACTTCGGGCAAAATGTCCTTCCATTTTCCTTTCGAACTGGTCAACCTCTCTTTCTGGTTTTGGAGTAGAGTTTGTTCATTGATTTCGTCTGTACGTTACCACTAAAATGATAAGGCGCTGATAGTATCTTCTTGAATTTGTGATCTTCGAACACTTACTCCCCTTGTTGCCGACAAATTGTTTACCATTGTTGCAACAGATCTCAGTTTCTTTTTCCCAGACCTTCTCAAACGTTTGAGCCTAGACACATTTGGAAAAATAATCGGTCATGAATAGTATGAATTGAACTTTACTAGATGCCCACAGAAGGGGACCAACGTTATCCATTCTCCACTTCATAAACGGTCACAAAGACAAGACCGAATGGGGCATCTCTCCCGGTTGATGGATCATCGGGGCGTGTCTTTGGCACTCATCACATTTTTGTCTGATTTTTTTCCAGACCTTCTCAATTTCATTCAAGTAGTAGTCGACTCTTATTAGCTTTCAAACTAAGGATTTTGCCCTCGAATGGTTCATACAATTGCCCTCGTGAACTTCTCTCATGCAATATTCGGTCTCTCTCGGCCCTAAGAATCTGGCGAGTGGACTGAAAAATGATCTCCTAAATAATGCCCCTTTGACTAAGCAAACTTTGGTAGCCTTGGTGTGCAGGGCTCTTAATTCCATGGGATCTGAATGAAATTTTCCTAGCTTCAGGTAGTCTATGTGTTTGTTTTTCCAATTCCTAGTCAAAGTTGTCGAGTTTACTTCAACGTGACCTTCTTCTACCATTGAGTTCATCAGTTGTACAAATGTCCCTAAGCTAAATTCATCGGAGATGACAGACGACCCTTAGTTAGCCAGTGCACCGGCCTCATTATTTTCATCTCGGGGTACAAGATGCAGAGTCCATACCTTGAATTGGTGTGGGGTCACCAACAATTTGTCTAAGTACATGTAGATCTGTTCTTCTTGTAATTTTAACGTTCCGTTGACTTGGTTTGCGACGAGGAGGGAGTCGCATATGGCTTAGGTCACTTCGGTCCCAAGACTCTTAGCTAGTTCTAGACCTACAATAATGGCCACATATTCAGCTTCATTGTAATTCAATTTTACAGTTTTAATAAACTACCTGATCATAGTTTCGCAAGTGTTTTAAAACAATGCCAAGCCCGGACCCTTTTGCATTGGAGGCACCATCCGAGAATAGTGTCCAGATTCCCGAATTAGCCCCCGAGGCAAGTAGTAATTCCTTTTCGACTTCGGGTAATATGGCCCTCGTAAAGTCGATAACAAAGTCTTCCATAATCCGAGATTTTATGGCAGTTCGGGGTCGGTACTCGATATCGTATCCTCTAATCTCTATGACCCATTTGGCCAACCGGCCCAAGGGCTCAGGCATATGCATGATATTTCTCAGGGGGTAAGAGGTTACGACACAAATGGGGTGGCATTGAAAGTATTGCTTTAGCTTCTTGGATGCACTTAGCAAAGCGAGTTCTAACTTTTCTAGGTGAGGACACCTTGATTGGGCATCGCCTAGAGTTGTACTGATATAGTAAAGAGGAAGCTACGTACCATTTTCCAGCACTAAGACATCACTTACTGCCACCTCGAAAACCGTCCAGTAGAGGTATAACTATTTGTCTACCTTCAGAGTGTGCAGTAGAGGGGGCTCAACAAGTATCATTTGAGTTCTTCCAAAGCATGATGGCATTCTAAAGACCAGGAAAAGTTATTTTTCTTCTTCCGTAGTGAGAAGAACTGATGGATCTTGTTCGAAGACCACGAGATACACCAGCCCAATGTAGCTATTCGCACTGTGAATCATTGAACTACCTCGATTTGTCCACTGTAGTGATGTACTCTATGTCGTTTATTTCATCGGGTTGGAACTATCCCTCGATTTGACACCATGACACGAGGAATTTGCTCAAACTGACCCTGAATGCATTATTCTTGGGGTTTAGCTTCATGTTGCATTTCTTTAGTATGTCAAAGGTTTCCTGTAATAGTCACAAATCATCCTCTATTCACAGGGACTAACAAATATATCATCAATATAAACTTCCATTGATTTCCCTATTTGTTCTTTGAGCATTCGATTTGCTAGGCATTGGTTGGTGGCACTGGCATTCTTTATTCTAAACGACATTATGTTATGGCACTAGGTGCCGAATTTGGTTATGAAATAAGTCTTTTATTGGCTTCTTGGGTCCATCCATATTTGGTTTTACTCAGAGTAGGCATCCAGAATATTGAGTATCTCGTGACCGACTGTCGTATCGATCATTCGATCGATGTTAGGAAAAGGGAAAGAATCCTTAGGGCATGCTTTGTTTAGGTCTTTATAATCCGCACAAATAATTAGTTTGTTTCCTTTTTAGGTACTACAACTTCATTCACTAACCAATACAAGCACTTTACTTCCCGGATAGATCCAATTTTTAGAAGTTTGGATACCTTATCCATGATGAATGCATGATTGACCCCAGACTGCGGTCTCTTTTTTTGCTTAATTGGGTGGAACTTCAGGTCCAAACTCAACTTGTGAGTGGTTACCTCCGATGGATACCAGTCAAATCAAGATGAGACCAAACAAAACAATCGGCGTTAGCTTTAGGAAAATCAATAAGTTTTTTCATGAGCTTATGGGTTAATCCAATGCCTAGGTATACATTTCGATCTGGCAGATGCTCAATTAATATGACTTGTTGAAAATCTTCAACTATTAATTTGGTGGCGTCGGTGTCATCATGGGCTATGAATGATATTGGGACGCCATAATCATCCTCCTTTTTTTGCTCCTCGTTCTTCCTGTTTCTCCGGTTCGATCAAGGCCAGTACTAGTAGTTACTATTTAATATCTTCCTTTTTGGTCGGCTCCATGCTCCTTGATGTCGAAACTCTTAGACACCGGGATTACCTAATCAACAACAAACATCTCCATTGCGGCCGACTGTTCTCAAGTAACCATTTCGACTCCCACCCCCCCATGTGGGAAACTTCAATGCCTTGTGTAGGGTCTAGGGTACCACCCTCATATTATGGACCCATGTCCATCTAAATAGAGCATTGTACCACTCACTAGGCCTAGGGATACCACCCTCATTGTACCGCCCTCCTTCGATTACATAGAACTTCATTTCTTGGATTGTTTCGGTGGTGTTTACTGGCAAGGTTATCTCTCATTTTGTAGGCTCACACGTATGTTAAATTTGTTTAATACCAATACTGCTTGTACAATTTTGTCTTGTAACCTTAATTTCTCTATGTAGCTTGATCTGATGATGTTGGCTGCACTACCTGGATCAATCAGCACGGACTACGGATCAGTACTCTGGAAGATCCCCCTACATGTTTACTTTGGGACAAAGTATTGGTATTCTGGGAGATCCCCCTGCATATTTACGATTTGGACTATGAGATGATATCTAGGGAGATCCTCCACACATTTACGTTTCGAACTACGGGACGCTATACTGGTGGATTCCCTGTTGTTATCTCTGTGTATTGAGTTATTGCTTTATGTGATTTCATCTTTATTAACTATTAGAATTTAAATATATTGTCTCATTTCACACTATTTACCTGTATATATATAAAACCAGTAGGCCCCTAACCTGATCTCGTCACTACTCGACCGAGGTTCGGCTTGGCACTTACTAGGTACCGCTATAGTGTACTCATGCCCTTTCCTGCACATATTTTTCATGTGCATATCCAGGTTCTTCTGCTCAGCCATACTATTAATGAGGCAAGGCGATATCAGAGACTTCAAGGTATATCTGTCGCGTTTGCAGACCAAGAAGTCCCTCTCTATTCTTCCTTTTAGCTATATACCTTCTGTATTTACATTTGTTTAGCCTTCTAGAGTTAGAACACTATGTATTTTTCTCTAGTTTATGATTCATGAGATTCCGGGTTTTGAGAGTGTTGTTATTGGTAGAGAGTGTTATTATTGTGTATGTTGAGCTACATTTAAAACATTTTATCTATAATTTACTTGTTAGATGGTTAGTTGTACTTTTAAATTCCTTTTTCCGCAAATTGATAGGATTACCTAGTCATAGAGACTAGGTGCCGTCACAATAGTTTACGGAGGGAGAACTCAGCTCGTGACAAGTTGGTATCAGAGCTCTAGGTTCATAGGAATCATGAATCACAAGCCATTTTATTAGAGTCTCGCGGATTGGTATGGAGACGTCTGTACTTATTTTTGAGAGGCTATGTAACTGTTAAGAAAAAAAATGCCACTTCATTTGATTTCCTTGTCGTGTGATATTTTTGTTATCAAAATTCTAAGCCTCTATCTTTTATTCTCTCACAGATGGTGTGAACACGTGCTACTAGAGATGACCAGGCACCCGCGCCCCCTGCTAGAGCTGCTAGAGGTCAGGGCCAGGGTAGAGGCCGAGGACGCGCAGGTGGTACATCAACTCCAGCCAAAGCACATGCACCTGATACGCCTACTGCTACTACTCTAACTCTCCAGAAGACCCTTGAGGTTCATGAGCATGTACAATATTCTAGCTTAAGTAGGGTTTATTTCCCTTGTTGTAGCCATATCCCAAGCAGATGGAGGCGCATAGACTCTCACCGCTCGCACTCCAAAGCAGCAAGTTCAGGTTGATCAGATCCCTGAGGTTATACCAGTACCACTTGTAGCCCCAGTACAGCCCAAGGATAGGGCATGAGCTTTAGAGGATGAGCAGCGGAGGGTGGAGAGGTTTAAGAAGTACAAAACTCATACATTTAGTGGTCTAGCATCAGATGATGCTCTGGGATTTCTTGAGGAGTGCTACCGTATCCTCCGCACTATGGGTATATATGGATCGAGTGGGGTTTCTTTCAATGCCTTCCAGCTTCGAGGAGCAGCCTATCAGTGGTGGCTTACTTTTGAGTTGGACAGCCTGGCTGAGGCAGCTTCCCTTACATAGACCCAGTTTTTAGATATGTTCTTGAGGGAGTTTGTTTATCAGAGCCTTAGGGACGCATGACGCGCAGAGTTTGAGCATTTGCGCCAAGGTACCATGACTGTTTTGGAGTATGATGTCCGCTTCCCTGACTTGGCTACACATGCATCGGCATTGGTTTCTATACTTTGTGAGAGAGTTCACCGGTCTATTGAGGGACTCATTCGCAGCTTCATGTCTAACATAGCCCGAGAGTTGGAGATAGATGTTACCTATTAGATGGTGGTGAGCATTGCTATGAGAGTATAGGGCATGCTTGCTCGGAATAGAGAGGAGAGAGAGGCAAAAAGGTCTCGAGAGTCGAGCCATTATTCTAGTGCCCATGCTCTAGCTGCAGTTCATCATGGTAGGGGTTATATGAGTCACCCCGTTCACTTACCTCTTCCAGTAGCTAGTAGTATTACAACACCTCCTAGACCTTAGGAGCTTTATTATACACCTCTAGTATCTAGTGTGCCTCCTGCACGGGGTGCTTTTAGTGGTCGGTACAGCAGACTTGGCCCTAGCCAGACACAACTGCCACGCCCTCCCAGAGCTTGTTTTGAGTGTGGCGACACACGCCATATGGTGAGGGATTTCCCTAGACTCTGGAGGGGTGCACCTCCATAGCTTTCTCAGCCACAACGTGCTCCACCAGGTCCTCAGGCAGCTGCCACCCCACCTACTCAACCAGCCCGAGGTGAAGGTCGGGATGGTAGGGGTCATCCTAAAAGGGGAGGTCAGGCCAGATACTATGCCTTTCCTACCCGTACTGAGGTTGTTGCCTCTGATTCTATCATCACATGTATTGTTCTGGTCTGTCATAGAGATGCATTAGTTCTATTCGATCGTGGCTCCGATTATTTTTATGTGTCTTGTTATTTTTCCCCCCCAATTGGGCATATCTCGAGATTCCTGAAGTTCCCATGTTTATGTTTCTACTCCTATGGGAGATTCCCTTATTATTGATCATATTTATCGGTTGTGTTTAATTGCTCTTAGTGGATTTAAGACCAGAGACAATTTATTACTACTCTACATGGTATACTTTGATGTTATCTTGGGCATGGACTGGTTGTCGCCCCATTATTCTATTCTTGATTTTCACGCCAAAATCGTGACACTGGCTATGCCAGGTGTACCATGAGTAGAGAGGAGGGGTACTTTAGATCACACTACCAATAGAGTTATTTCGTTTCTTAAGTCTCAACGAATGGTTGAGAAGGGGTGTGACGTGTATCTAGCCTATGTGAGAGATGTCAGTATTGATACCCCAACAGTTGATTCAGTCCTAGTAGTGAGAGATTTTCCTGGTGTGTTTCCAGCTGATCTTTTAGGTACGCCACCAGATAGAGATATTAATTTCGGCATCGATTTGTTGTCGGGCACTCAACCTATTTCTATTCCTCCTTATCATATGGCTCCTCCTAAGTTGAAGGAGTTGATAGATCGGTTACAAGTATTGCTTGACAAGGGTTTTATTCGGCCCATTATATCGCCTTAGAGTGCTTTTATTTTGTTTGTGAAGAAAAAGGATGGTTCTATGCGTGCGTATATGCATCAATCATTGCTAGTTGAACAAAGTTACAGTGAAGAACAGGTATCCTTTGCCTCGTATTGATGATCTATTTGACCAGTTACAGGGTGCTCGAGTGTTTTATAACATTGACTTGCATTCCGATTATCATCAGTTGAATATTCGGGATCCAGATATCCCGAAGACTGCTTTCAGACTCGGTATGGTCATTACAAGTTCTTTGTTCTATCATTTGGGCTGATAAATGCCCTAGCAACATTTATGCATATGATGCATAGTGTATTCCGACAATATCTTGACTCATTCATCATTGTCTTTATTTATGACATTCTGGTATACTCCCAGAGTCGGGAAGATCATGATCAGCACCTGAGGACGGTGCTTCATACTTTGAGAGAAAATAAATTATATGCAAAGTTCTCGAAATGTGAGTTCTAGTTGGATTCTGTGGCATTCTTGGGTCACGTGGTATCGACTGAAGGGATCAAGGGGGATCTGAAGAAAGTGGAAGCAGTGCAGAGTTGGCCCAGACCATCCTTAGCTACAGATATTCGTAGTTTTCTTGGCTTGGCGGGTTACTACCATCGATTTGTTGAGGGATTTTCATCTATTGCAGTACCTATGACCAGGCTAACCCAAAAGGGTGCTCCGTTCAGGTGGACAGAAGAGTGTGAGGAAAGCTTTCAGAAGCTCAAGACAGCTTTGACTACATCCCTAGTATTGATATTGCCTACAGGTTTGGGGTCTTATACTGTCTATTGTGGTGCCTCAAGGATTGACCTTGGGGCGGTATTGATGTAGGACGGTAGGGTGATTGCATATGCATCCCGACAATTGAAAGTGCATGAGAAGAATTATCTTGTCCATGATCTTGAGTTAGTTGCTATTGTTCATGCCTTGAAGATCTAGCATAATTATTTGTACGGTGTTCCTTGTGAGATCTACATTCATCACCGGAGTTTACAGCATCTGTTCAAGCAGAAGGACCTTAATTTTCATCAGAGGAGGTAGTTAGAGCTGCTTAAGGATTATGAAATCAGTATATTGTACCATCCAGCAAAGGCCAATGTGGTGGCAGATGCTTTGAGTCGCTGGGCAGAGAGTTTTGGGGAGTTTGGCTTATCTACCAGCAGCAGAGAGGCCCATGGTGATGGATGTTCAGGACCCTTGCCAGCCAGTTTGTGAGGTTGGATATTTCAGAGCCCAGTCGGGTCCTAGCTTATGTGGTTTATCGGTCTTCCTTGTTTGATCGTATCAGAGAGTGTCAGTATGATGACCTACATTTTCCTGTCCTCAAGGACAAGGTTTTATATGGTGATGCCAGAGATGTGACCATTGGTGATCACGGGGTATTGAGGATGTAGGGTCGGATATGTGTACCCAATGTTGATGTGATTCAGTAGTTGATTCTAGAAGAGGCCCACGATTTGCGGTATTCCATCTATCCGGGTGCTACGAAGATGTACCAGGATTTGAGGCAACACTATTGGTGGAGGAAGATGAAGAAAGATATAGTTGGGTTTGTAGCTTGGTGCCTCAATTGTCAGCAGATGAAGTGTGAGCACCAGAGATCGGGTGGCTTGCTTTAGCAGATAGAGATTCCAGAGTGGAAGTGGGAGATGATCACCATAGACTTTGTAGTTGGACTCCGACAGATTTTGAGGTAGTTCGATGCCATTTGGGTGATTGTGGATCGGCTGACCAAGTCCACGCACTTTATTCCTGTGTGTACTACCTACTATTCAGAGCGGTTGGTTGGTATTTATATCCGAGAGATTGTTCGTCTACATGATATTTCAGTTTCCATCATTTTAGATAGGGGTACTCAGTTCACATCACGGTTCTGGAGGCTCGTACAGCATGAGTTGGGTACTCGGGTGGAATTGAGCACAATATTTCACCCTCAGACTGACAGACAGTCTGAGCGCACTATTCTTATTCTAGAGGATATGCTCTGTGCGTGTGTGATGGAGTTTGGAGGTTCCTAGGATCAGTTCTTGCCACTGGCGGAGTTTGCCTAAAACAATAATTATTAGTCTAGCATTCAGATGGCACTGTATGAGGCTTTGTATGGTAGGCAATGTAGATCCCCGGTGGGTTGGTTTAAGCTGGACGAGGCTAGATTATTGGGCACAGACTTGGTTCCGGATTCTTTGAAGAAGGTTAAGGTCATTCGGGATAGACTCCGCAAAGCCTAGTCCAGACAGAAGAGTTTTGCGGACCGGCAGGTTTGCGATGTTTCATTTATGGTTGGATAGCGGGTTTTTCTTCAACTCTCTCCTATGAATGGCGTTATGAGATTTGTGAAAAAGGTCAAATTGTGTCCAAGCTATATTGGTCCTTTTGAGGTATTGCGACGTGTTGGGGAGGTTTCTTATGAGCTTCCCTTACCTCCTAGCTTGGCAGGAGTTCATCCGGTATTTTATGTTTCGATGCTTCAGAGATATCATGGTGATCTGTCGCACGTGTTGGAGTTAAACAATACCAAAATCAAGGAAAACAAAATGAATGGAGGCCTCACCCGCAAGGGCAAGGCAACCAACAGTGGCAAAATGACCAAGGCGGCTCAAATCAAGGAAATTGGAACAATAACAACTTCTCAAATCAGAGTTCAAAGCCTTATGTTCCTCCAAAGGGTCAATATTCAAATCAAGGTTCCTCAAATGATTCTAAGTTGAAAATCATGCTTGAACGGGTATTGCAAAATCCAGAGACATCCAACACTTCTATGAGGAATATTATCGAGCTTGTTGGTTGTCACACCGCATCAATGCAAAAATTGGATATGCAAATGAGAGACCTCTCTAGGGAACAAAATCCGAAGTAAAAAGGGACACTTCCAAGTGATGCAATTGCGAACCCAAAGAGAAGTGGGAGTGGTCCAACTTCTCATATCATGGTATTTACTACTCGGAGTGGGAAGGTACTACAAGGAGGGAGCGAACAAGTGGTTGAAGTTGAAGAGTCCGAACATGAAATTGAGGTTGAAGAGCCAAGTGTTGTTGAAGTTAAAAAGGTCCTGGAAGAGTTGAAAGTGCAAGAAGAAAAGTGGGAAGAGGTAAAGGAAAAGGTAAAAGAGACATCAAAAACTCTACAACCTATTCCTAGACCTCCTCCTCCATTACCTTAAGACTTGCTAGGAAGGTTGATGATAGCAAACTCGAAAAGTTCTATGATATTCTCAAGAAATCATCGGTGAATATTCCATTTGTGGAAACATTTCAAGAGATGCCGGGTTTTGCTAAATATTTGAAAGACTTGATTACCAAGAAGAGAACCACCAAGAATGAAGTGGTGAATGTAACTCACCGGGTTAGTTCCATCATTGCAAAATCCACCGTTCAAAAGAAAGAAGACCTAGGAGCTTTTACCATTCCTTGTACTATTGAGGCACATGATTTTGCAAGAGCCCTTTGTCATAATGGGGATAGCATCAACTTAATACGTCTTTCCATTTACAAGCAAACAGGGTTAGGTATGCCAAGGACCACAAGTATAAGATTGTAAATGGCAGATCGTTCCATAAAGAGACCGGTGGGAATTGTCGATGATGTGCTTGTTAAAGTGGGAAAGTTTCATTTACCCGCTGACTTTTTAATTCTTAATTGTGCGGTTGACAAAGATATCCCTATCATTTTGGGGAGACATTTCTAGCCACAGGAAGAGCACTAATGGATTCAGAACGGAATGAGATCAAATTCCGTGTGAATGATGAAAAGGTCACATTCCAAGCAAGCAAGGGTATGAAACTACCACACGAATATGAAAACATCTCGGTGATTGATGTTGTTGATGAAGTGGAAGATGCGGTTGAAATGAAGATGGAAGAACAATGCCTCGGTGAGGCATTGGCGGCTATTTTGGTGAACTTTGATGGTGAAGATATGGAAGGGTATATGGAATCGGTCAATGCATTGGAGGGGCTTGGGTCCTACACTTATGCTCCGGCAAAGCTCTCTCACGACTTGGAGAATAGAGCCACTCCTCCCGCAAAATCTCTTATTATTGAGCCACCGCAACTAGAGCTCAAACCACTTCCACCACACTTGAGGTATAAATATCTTGGCTCAAATGATACTTTACCGATAATTGTTTCTTCTTTGTTGAATGATGTGCAGGTAGAAAAATTGTTGGAAGTCTTGAAGGAGCATAGGCAAGCTATTGGATGGACAATTACGAACATCCGAGGGATTCCTGCCGGAATTTGTGAACACAATATCCAATTGGAGAGTGAGATGAAACCAAGTGTGGAACATCAACAATGGTTGAACCTATATATGCAAAAGGTGGTAAAGAATGAAATCATCAAGCGGTTGGATGCCGAGGTAGTCTACCCCATTGTCGATAGTTCTTGGGTGATCCCGGTGCAATGTGTGCCAAAAAAAGGAGGCATGACCATAATTGAAAACGCTAAAAATGATCTCATCCCAACAAGAACGGTGACTGGATGGAGGGTGTGTATAGATTATTGGAAGCTCGACAGTGCCATATGCAAGGACCATTTCCCTATGCCTTTTATTGATCAAATGCTTGATCGTCTAGCAGGAAGGTCATTCTATTGCTTTCTTGATGGATATTCCGGTTAGAACCAAATCAACATAGCATTGGAGGATCAAGAGAAGACAACACTCACTTACCCTTATGGAACGTTTGCCTTTAGCCGGATGTCGTTTGGTTTGTGCAACGCTCTGGCTACTTTTCAAAGGTGCATGATGTCCATCTTCTCCGACATGGTGGAGGATTTTCTAGATGTTTTCATGGATGACTTTTTGGTGGTAGGTGACTCTTTTGAGAATTGGCTCAACAATCTTAGACAAGTTCTTAAGAGATGTGAGGAGACCAACCTTGTACTCAACTGGGAGAAATGCCATTTTATGGTGGATGAAGGCATTGTATTGGGGCATAAAATTTCAAAACATGGCATTGGTTCCGTGTTCGTGCTGATAACATCATCAGAAGATGTGTTCCAGAAGAGGATATTATGCCAATTCTAAAGGCATGTCACGAATCACCGGTTGGGGGTCACCATGGGGGAAATCGAACAACGGTTAAGGTTCTTGAATGTGGTTATTATTGGCTGTCGATTTATCGTGACACCAATCAAATGGGCAAGGCTTGTGACTAATGGCAATGGAAAGGATCAATATCCAAGAGGCATGAAATGCCAATGCACTTTGTGATGGAGATAGAGATCTTTGATGTGTGGGGAATTGATTTTATGGGTCCCTTTGTAAGCTCTTGTGGTATGAAGTATATCTTGGTGGTTATGGACTATGTTTCCAAATGGGTTGAAGCAATTGCCTTACCAAACAACGAGGCAAGGAGTGTGACCACATTCTTAAAGAAAAACATATTCACACGGCTTGGCACTCCTAGAGGCATTCTTAGTGATGGTGGGTCTCATTTTTGTAACAAGGCTTTCACCGGGCTACTAGAGAAATATGGCTTCAAGCATAAGCTGACCACACCTTATCATCCCCAATCAAGTGGCCAAGTTAAAGTTTCCAACCGGGAGATAAAGAACATTCTAGCAAAGACTGTCAATGTAAACAGGACTGATTGGTCAAGGAAGCTAGATGACACATTGTGGGCATACCGCACGGTGTACAAAACCCCTATTGGCCCTTTTCCTTATCGGTTAGTCTTCAGCAAAGCTTATCATCTGCCCATAGAACTGGAACACAAATCCATGTGGGCTTTAAAGAGGTTGAACTTGGACGGGGTGGAAGCTGCAAATTTGAGGTTAACACAACTCAATGAAATGGAGTAATTTCCTTTTCCATGCATATGAAAGTGCAGTTGTGTAAAAAGAAAGGATGAAGTTCGTCCACGACAAAAAGATCTTGAAAAGAGAGTTCAAGTCAGGTGACTTGGTTTTGCTCTTCAACTCAAGGCACAAATTGTTTCTGGGCTAGCTTAAATCGAAATGGTTCGGTCCGTTCAAAGTGGTCAATGTATCCCCTTTTGGAGTTGTGGAATTAGAATCGGAGGATGGGCTCCGGACCTTCAAACTAAATGGCCAGTTAGTCAAGCACTACTTGGGCACAGATGGAGAAAAACATTTGGTGGAACAATTGTCTCTCAAAGATGGTCCATGCCCGACCAATGAGTGAAATCGAAGAAAAGCCAACTTCGTCGTGCTGCGACGTTAAATCAAGTGCTTCATGGGAGGCAACCCATGTGTAGTAACACACTTTTTGTCCTTTAAATAAAAAATCTTTTGTCAGATAGATTTAATTGAGCAATTTAAAGTGTGTTTTAGAGTGCAGGCGATTCAAAAGATCATAACACTGTGTAAAATTACATGTGAAAAGGAAGAAAAGTCACTATGGGAAATTTGCTACACATATGCGGTCGCATTTTAACTATGCGGACCGCATTGTGGTCGCAGACCCAGACAGTGTGTTTGACAAATTTGGTGGTGAGAATGTGGCGAAGTGGTGTACTTTGCGGACCGCATTTCAATTATGTGATCGCATAGTGAACCGCATTTTGGCCCTCAAACAACTCAAGTTGAATCCACCATATAACACTTATGCGGTCGCATAATGTGTTATGCGGTGACTTACCCATCGCAAACCTCCCAGGTAAGTACCCTCGCATATCTTCAGCATTCAAACCACTTTCAAAACAAAAGAAAAGAAATTAATTTTATCAGAAAGAAAATGAAACAAAACAAAAAATAAAGAGAAGGGAAAAACAACTAGTTGAATCTAAGAAAGTAAAAAAAACACCTCAGAATCCATCTCCCAAGTGTGCTCGTTCATCCATCACTGGTAAATTCTTCCGTTCCCATTTTGTTCCATCTAAATTTTTAGTTTAAATTATATTGTGTATTCCTATTTTTGTTTCCTTTAATTTTGTTCATTTTTCCTCTTTGTAGTTGGGTATCTATTCATAATGTGAGGGGTTTCTTTGATAGGTAATTAGGTTTGGGGTGTTGGGTAGTGAAACTAGTTCCGCCATTGTTGAGGGTTGAATTTGTTGGTTGAGAACGAAGACTTTTGCGGACAGTATAATCGAATTGTGGTCCGCATTGTTGCTGCAAAAATGAACCCTAGGTGTCCGAAGAAGATGAACAAATGCGGCAACTTTGCGATCGCATAATTGATATGCGGACCGGAATGTCACCACATACTAACACAGTTTCAATGGTTTTGAAGCATGTTGTTTGAGGCAGTTTTGCGATGGCAGATCCATCTTTGTAGTGGACTTTGCGATCACATAATGTGTTTATATTTTCGAAGCATTTAAGTATTTGATGGTTATGCGAACCGCATAATGGATATGCGATCGCATAACACATCGCATACGTAGATCATTTCAATAGGCAGAGAGTTTGCGACAAGTTTGCGGTCCTCGTAGTGGTTATGCGACCACATAACCTGTCTCATACCTGAAATCTTTTTGTACTTTTTCTATTGTTTCATACTATGTTGCTTACATTTCATTTCTGTGCAGATATAGCTCCCAAGAAACATATATATTCTGCCTATAAAAAGGGCCTCCACCAGTGGTCAAGCACAACAAGCAAAATGTTCACGACCGTACCCTACTGTTACACTTCCCTCCCAGTCTGATAAGGAGGAGACCTTGCCCTCAGTTGACCTACAAGTTGAGGCAAGAAGGAAACGAGGAGATGACTTCCAGCTCAGGTTTGGGGTCGAAGGGTCCAGGGAGCTATACAAAGAAGGGCTAACAAAACGTAAAATCCTGGCCGAAAAGTAAATAAGTCTGAATGGGCTACAGGAGCAGTACCCCCACATATGGGAGAACATCAAAGCAAGAAAATAGGAGTGTTTCACTGAGCTACTAGATGACTACAATGAAACACTTGTCCATGAGTTTTACGCCTTGTATGGAGCCTATAGGAGTGCTCACCACAAGTGCAAAAAGGTTTTCTATGACATTATATTGGTTCGGTGGAAGTAAGTGTTCTGAAATAGTGAGACCATCAATGAATTCTACTTCTCTGACTGGAGCCTGGGCACAGCTGAGTATGTCGCCAAATGGGCAAACCAGGATAATGAGCGTAGTTGGATAGCATTAGTGATAGCCAAGGGAACCCCTGCTTGGATTAACCCTTTGCACAATATATTCTAGGAGGATCTCACACGAGAAGGTAGATTCTGGCTTAGCTTTGTCACCTCTCAATTGATACCATCCAGAAATGAGACTGACATAAGCATTGAGAAAGCTCTTCTCATTGCATGCATTATGGCGGGAATCAAAATTGATGTGGGTGGTTTTATATTCTGAGCGATAGGTATCTGATCAAAACAGATAGCCATGTCACTTCCATTCCCATGCTTGATCATAGCCCTCTATAAGGCTGTGAAAGTCCCTACCATTCCACGCACTGACAAGACAGGGAAGTCGCTAAAGGATATTGATATCACGTGCATTAGTGATGCAATAGATGTTACTTCCCCAGAGGTTCAGACTCAGATTCTTGTTGATGTAGAGCCCATAGATTCCTAGACCCCTGTGTCTCTTCAGGATATAGTTGCATCCACTTCCACTTCATAGCCCACCTCTCAATCCACCATTGCTCAGCCTTCTGCCACACTGTCAGCGGTTTCGAGGCTTGGTCTCTTAGCTCAACATGCCAATGCTAAGGTAGACCAGCTTTTGAAAAACCTCCCCGCCCTAAACAAGCAAGCATTGACGCCTATCCAGTCCTCAGTAACGACCCTACAATAGCAACAAACATCTTATGGGGATCACCTGACTCAGCTTGAGGTGCGAGTTGAGAAGATAGAGCGGGGTGAGGTTGGTGACTTGCCAAAGCTCCTGGAGGATGTTTCCACCATGAAGACTAAACTCCACAAAATGCAAACTCTGGAGTTTGATCTATCATCCTTCCTGCCCAAGGATGGTGAGAAGGGAGTAGATACAGCAGTGGCTGGATTGGATCTTGAATTCTCCACACTGATGACACACACTTCACCTCAGACTATCGGGGCTTCCAAGCCTCTAGCTCCCCCTGCACGTGTTGACATTCCTTCTGAGGAGGATTCTGAACACTCTGTAGAGTCCGAAAATGGGGAGGCATATGATGGAGAAACTAAGGAGGATTCATAGTTCAAGGAGGATGAAGTCCCTCAAGAGAAGGGTAAGCTGATTGTTGTCCATATAGTTGGGGATGAAGAACAAGCAACAATTTAGAAGGCTATAGCACATTCTCGAGCAGACATGGTCGCCCCAGTAGATCCACCGACCACTCAGCCATCAGTGGGCGAGGCTAGTAGCTCACAGGCCCCAGATCCAGTGTTGGTCCAGCCAGAGATCCCTCCTCCATCAGTGGAGGCCACTCATCAGGCCGAGATCTCATCGGTCCCAGCTTCAGCATCAGAGGGTGACCCCATCATCATTCAGTTGGTTTCCGGCTCCCATCGCGCTTAGTCCACCTCAGGGAGCCCCTAAACTCTGTTTTACATTCTTATGCATTGGGGACAATGCATGATTTTTAGTTGGGGGTGGGATATCCTTGTATAAATTTTTTTGAATCCAACTATTGTACATGTTTTTATGTTATATAAGAAAACTTCTGTATAGACTTGTGTTGTGATTCTGTATATATTTATGTTCTATCGTTTTAGTACATAGGTTATCTTTGTATATAAAAAACCAAAACCAAAAACAAGTAGATAGTTGTATGTTCATCTTTAGTAATTAATAATGAATTCCCCTTGGTTTTTCTTCGTCGGGTTCTTTTCCAAGGGTGTAATAGAAGAACCAGGGTAGTAGAATGAAGCATTTTGACCGGTTTGGTGTAATTGTCTAATTTCAAGTATGTATTCCTGTAAATAGCCTATACCCTTCCATTAATATAAAAAAATGATATCAATTGTGTGAACTTGAGGTTCGCTCTTTGACTCTATGCTTACCTAGAGTTATACATGTAAATATGATGGAAGCTTCGAGTTGCGAAGTGTTGACTCGAGGGATAAAACTATTTTGAGCCAAACAGTTCATGTGCCATGTGTGTGAGTCTTCGTATAAATAATTCTGGTGTTTACTTCTACCATGTCGAACTTGATCGGTTGGTCTTTCGATGCTAATGATAATTACATTTGGTTGGATAAATGACCTTAGGCATTATTTGTGATTTTGGATAACCAGTTAGCCTTTCAAGCTACCCATTGTATAGATTTTATCACTAGTTACGTCATTTGAGCATTTAACCTTTTATTTGGCCACATCGCTACAAACATTTCCCCTTTTTTAAAATAATTCCCTCTTTTGAACCTGTCCCTCCTTGAACATTGAGACTGAGGCTAAAAGCCTAAGTTGGCGGTGTGGTTTGAAGCCAGAAATTAGCAAGGTTGTACTGTGAGTGTGGGAAAGTATACCTCGAGATAGGAAACTATTCAAGCTCCAAAAGCAAAGTAAAAAAAAGAGAAAAAGAAGAAAAACAATAAAGAGATGTATGTATATATATAAATATGGAGTCTTGAAGAAAATTAGAGAGGTATAAAAGGTGATTCAATGTGGGAAATTATGAGCTAAGAAGGGTTATTAGGTTTGAAAAGAAGCAAATAGCAACAAGAAAGAAAAATGTAAGTAGTGTTCAAGGATGGTGTAGTGACTTGTACCTAAATTCATATTTGACCCTTCCCTAAACCTACATTACAAGCTTAAAAAGTCCTTGTGGGATCTCCAACCGAACGTTATTAGAATAAAGCGACAAATTAAAATAAGGGCAAGCCTATGGTATGGTATGTTGTAACACTTGAAACTCTTTTTGAGAGTGAGTGTATTTGTGAATTCGTCCCTTTTGTTGTAATTGTAAATATTGTGAGTTTGGGACTTTCTTTCTAGTGAGGGAACATGAATTGTGTGGTTGGACAAAAGTTGAGTTTTTAAGTCAAATGCAAGTGCACTCAGCTGAGGGTAACATTTTGTCAAATTGGTCGAGGCTCAAAGTTTCACAAGTTGATTAGTTTATTTGTAAATAATGATGGTTCAGGAAGGGTAAATAAACGAAAGTGCATGCTAGTAGTACTGACAACTAACATCGTCCATGGTCACTATTGTTTCATATCATTTAGATGGAGTATAGAATTGCATAGCGCCATTTTAGTTGCTTGAGGACAAGAAAGAGTTTAAGTTGGGGGTGTTGATGTGCCGGAGAATTTCGGCACATTTAATACAAATTGCTTAGATTTTAGCTCTTTTTAAATGCAATAATTTTTTTATACTTATGTAATTTTAGTACTTTTGCAGTGTATGGGGTTTAAGGACCTAAGAGCATGGAAATGAAATCAAAAAGGCACAAAAGGACAAGAAAAGAGAAAAATGTGATCGCGAATGTGGAAATGCGGACTGCAAATCCAACATGCAGACCGCATAATACTCAAAGGAATCGCAAACCCCAACAGTTTGTTGGCCAAAGTCTAGTGCAAGAAATATGGTCTAATATGTGATCGCATAACAGGTTTGCGGGCCACATAATGGACCGTAAACGCGTTGTGAGAACTGCTGATTGTGAAAAATGCGATTGCATATCTACAATGCGGACCGCATAACTTGAATGCGATGAAAGCCTGGAAACTAAGGCTTGAAGATGCGATGGACATGAAGAGAATTCGGACTGCATGTCTGTTATGCGACAGATATACGGTCGGATAATTGACCTGGAACGGTATTTTTGTCCGATTTTGGTCCCATGTTTTGACACACTATAAATAGATTTATTGGGGTTTTGTGGGGGATTCTTGTCTTGTTTTTGAACTACATTCCAAGTCTTTAATATTCCTCTCTTTTGGATGCTTTTGAAGGAAGAATCTTGCACTTTGTAAACTTTATAGAATTAAATATTCTCATCCTTTTGTATTTTAGCATGTGTAGATAACTTTAAATACTAAGGTTGTGGACCCTAAATGGGTGTTATGTTAATGGGTATTTAATATTGAATATATGTATAATGGTTGCTTGATATATATTTATTTATCAATCTTCATTTATTGTTGGTGGTTGCAAACATTAACAAGTGCCATTAAATTCTTTCTTTACTTGGAAAAGTGAGTTAGAATTTGGTAGAAGTAAATATCAAAGACTCAAGGCTTTAAACCTTATTTAATAGAATCTCTTAGGAATAAGTGGGTTTTATTTGACATCTATTGATTGTTCTTAATTGCAGCTCTTATATATTTGGAAAAATCATAAAGAGGAAATACTACCCACATATTGGAAAATATTGGGTAGTCATTCAGAAATCATTTGCATATCTAAAGAACCTTCCATTAGAAATATATCATATTAATACCGATAGCATTACACTTCATTGAAGGGGATACAACCTTGGTTTCCTTAATCAAACTATTTACATTCTCATCGTTACATTTAGTTATTTCTTCAAATTACAATTATATCATACTCTGGTTACAATTAACCGAATAGAATTACGACTTAAGTCAAGTAACATACTACTCGAGTAACCTTTTGACGCCTATTCCCTTTGGGATTCGAAACCTTGTTGGGTTATTATATTTGACACCGACAGCCTTACACTATTTAATTAAAGTGTAATTTCAGTGTATTAGATATCAAAATGAAACATTTAAGATGTTGCTCGGCATATACAATACAACTCTCAACTGGATCAACATTTCCCAAAACACGGAATCACATGAAATCACAAGCTTTTGAATGTCTACAAGTATCTAACTCCGGAATGTCTAACAAAAGAAAATACAGAAAGTCTAATACTTAGAGACAAAATGGAAAGGGACTCCTCGGTCTGCGGATGCGACAGATATACCTCGAAGTCTCTGGGAAAAATTGCCTCGCATCAAGGGTAGAAGGACTGAGTCGAAGTACCTTGATCTGCACATGAAAAGTCATGCGCAAAAAGGACATAAGTACACCACAACGGTACTTAGTACGTTCCAAGCATAAACTCGGCCGCGTAGTGACGAGGAAAGCCAAAGCCCTACCGAGATTAAATGAAATATAAGATATGACAATATAGAATAAGGTAGTAAAATTGAGGGAAATAGTAAGAAAATAACATATAATAGAAAGAACAGCAACAACTATGACAGAGTGTCACAACCCCGGTTCGCCCTCCGTGAACCATCATGATGGCACCTAGTCCGTGCGACTAGGTAAGCCTAAATTGCGGAAAATAAACCAAAGTACGGAATAAAATCAACGTAAAACAGAAACAGAGTGATATAACAGTGTTTAAAAGTGTCGCTCGGCATACACAACATAAATTCTCCAAACAAATATAGTTTCCCCAATACCCGAAAACCCACAAATCACAAGCAACGAAATATAGTAAAATGCTCTAACTCTGGAATGTCTACATCAACAATAAAGATAGAAGGTTTATCACTACAAGATAGAATGGAGAGAGACTTCTCGGTCTACGACGCTGCAAATATACCTCAAAGTCTCCAAAGGATCGCCTCGCCTCAAGGATGGTGGGTCTGAGTCGAAGTACCTAGATCTTCATATGAAAAACATGCGTAGAAAAGGCATGAGTACACCACAGCGGGACTCAGTAAGTGCCAAGCCTATCCTCGGTCGGGTAGTGATGAGGAAGGTCAGGGCCCTACTGAGATTAAATAATTATAGAGATGACAGAATAAGATAAGCAATACAATTGAGAATCTACAGTAAGAATTTAATATAGGATAATCAGGAATACAATAACTGAAACAGCGATAAAGTCCATCACAAGGAAATACCACTCATAATAAGGATGATAACTGAGGGATCTCTCAGTAACCTAAGAATCTCTTAGTACCCTCACTATATGGGAGGGGTCTCTTGGTATCCCGAGGATCTCTTAGTACCCTCACTATAGGCCAGACATTTCTTGGTATCCCGAGGATCTCTTAGTACCCTCACTATATGTCAGGGATCTCTTGGTATCCCGAGGATCGCTTGGTATCCTCAATGTATGCTAGGGATCTCTTGGTATCGCGAGGATCTCTTGGTATCCTCAATGTATGATATGGATCTCTTGGTATCCCTAGGATCTCTCAGTATCCTCAAGATATGCTAGGGATCTCTTGGTACCCTCACTATATGCCAGGGATCTCTTTGTATCCTGAGGATCTCTTAGTACCCTCATTATATGATAGAGATATCTTGATATCCCGAGGATCACTTAGTACCCTCACTATATGCCAGTGATCTCTTGGTATCTCGAGGATCTCTTGGTATCCTCAATGTATGCTAGGTATCTCTTGGTATCACGACGATCTCATGGTATTCTCAATGTATGATAGGGATCTTCTGGTATCCCGAGGATCTCTTGGTATCCTCAATATATGCCAGGGATCTCTTGGTACCCTCACTATATGCCAGGGATCTCTTGGTATCCCGAGGATCTCTTAGTACCCTCACTATATGCCAAGGATCTCTTGGTATCCTCAATGTATGCTAGGGATCTATTGGTATCCCAAGGAACTCTTGGTATCCTCAATGTATGAAAGGGATCTCTTGGTATCCCGAGAATCTCTCGGTATCCTCAATATATGCTAGGGATCTCTTGGTATCCCGAGGATCTCTCGGTATCCTTAATGTATGCTAGGGCTCTCGTGGTATCCCGAGGATCGCTTAGTACCCTCACTATATGCTAGAGATCTCTTGGTACCCTCAATATATTCTAAGGATCTATTGGTATCCTGCACTTTAGCTCAAATCGTAAATGCGTACAGGGCATCTCTCGGGATGTTGTCCCGTAGTCCCAAAGTAAAACACACAACAATGGTACAAGGAATACTCAAATAAACTCAACTTCATAACAAGGTAACACAGAGAATTCTAACCTAGCATGCTTTACGTTATACAAATAAGACAGTTAAAGCAAATAAAGCAATTAACCAAATTAGTCATGCTTCTCTAAACTTACAACAAGTTTAAAAGTGTATGTAGAATAAGTAGAAAGGGAAACACAATTAAAGTTACTTAATAAAAACCGAATTTTCAACAATTAGCACAAGTACGCACTCGTCACCTCACATACTAGGCATTTCAATCATTACAATACCAAATCCTAATGGGAAAGTCCCCCACACAAGGTTAGGCAAGCCACTTACCTCGAACCGACTCAAAATCAACCCGAAACCACGTTCTTGCCACGAGTATTCGACACCAAATGACCCAAATCTATTCAATTCAATTTCATAATGTAAATAACACTTCAAGTAACTGATTCTACATTAAAATTCTAAGCTAATACGTAAAATTAGGTAAAATGACCAAAATGCCCCTAGGGCCCACGTCTCGGAATCGGGTAAAATTTACATTTTCAGAATCCTCACTCTTACGAGTTTAACCATACCAAAATTATCCAATTCTGATACCATTTGGTCCTTCAAATAATCATTTTACATTCTTCCCAAATTCCATCATAAATCACGAATTAAATGATAGATTCATGTACTCTAGCCAAATCCGAGTTTTAATCACTTACCCCGATGAATTTCTTGAAAAATCTTCAAATAATTGCCAAAATCCAAGCTCTCTATGTCAAAATATAAAATAAAACCCTAAACCTTGTATTTATAGTGCACCTCCCGGATTTCCACCACTGCTGACCGCACAAAAACCACCGCTGACCACGGTGGAGCACCGCTGACTGCACAAAAACTAGTGCTGTCCATGGTGGATTTGACTGCAGTGACAGGATTTAGTATTTTTGCCATAAAACTAGAAACGAAGGGCTACAACTTTCGTTTTTGAATCATCTCAAAATTCCTTGAAGATCAAAAGATATAAGCTTATGATGTTAGACCAATGAAACTTTCCTCGCCGCGGACCGCACTGGATTTCGTGCGGCCACAAAGGCCCCACCGTTGCAGCACAAAATCTTGTACGGACCGCACTGGTGGGTTCAGAGGTCTGCAAATCCTCTGGACCTGCAACAACTATGATTTTAGGCCTAAAATATCTCGGAACTCACCCAAGCCCTCGGGACTTCAAACCAAATGTTCCAACACATCCCATGACATCATTCAAACGTGTTCAAAACTTCGAACGCTCACAACAACATCAAATCACCAATTTAACATAGGATTCAAGCCTAACAGCTCCAATAACTCTTAAATTATACTTTCGATCAAAAAGTCTATCAAACCTCGTCTGAATGACCTGAAAGTTTGCAAGCACATCACATTCAACACTACGGAGCTACTCCACCTTTTGGAATTCCATTCCGACCCTTAGATAAAAATATCACTACCGGACTGAAAACCTCCAAAATTTGACTTTCGACACTCCAAGTCTAAATTAGCTACAGACCTCCAAAACACAATATAATCACGCCCCTAAGCCCGAAATAACCCAACTGAGCTAACCGAACCATCAGATTTCCATTTCGAGTCCGTCTTCACATTGCTCCGACTACGGTCAACTTTCTAATACTTAAGCTCTCATTTTGGGACTGTGTCCCAAAAATCTCCAAAACTCAAAACAAAACATCTCGGCAAAACAAAATAGCAGATATAAACATTGGAAAAGCAGTTAATAGGTGATCGGGGCATTAATTCTTAAAACGACCAGCCGAGTCGTTACATCCTCCCACACTTAAACATTTGTTCGTCCTTTAATGAGCACAACGACATACCTGAAGTTGTGAAAATATGAGGGTAACGACTGCACATATCCTGCTTGGTCTCCCAGGCCGCCTCCTCGACCGGCTGGCCCCGCCACTGAACCTTCACTGATGCAATGTTCTTTGACCTTAACTTTCTAACCTGTCTGTCCAATATTGACACTGGCTCCTCAACATACAATAGATCCTTGTCCAACTAGACTGAAATGAAATCCAACACGTGCGATGGATCACCATGATACCTCCGGAGCATAGAAACATGAAATACTAGATGAACTCCTGCCAGACTGGGAGGTAAGGCAAGCTCATAAGCAACCTCCCCAACACGCCGCAATATCTAAAAAGGTCCAATAAACCTCGGACTCAACTTTCCCTTCTTCCCAAATCTCACAACGCCCTTCATAAGTGAAAATCGAAGCAGAACCCGTTCTCCAACCATATAGAAAACATCACGAACCTTCCGGTACACATAGCTTTTCTGTCTGGACTGGGCTGTGCGGAGTCTATCCTGAATCACCTTAACCTTTTCCAAATCATCCTAAACCAAGTCTGTGCCCAATAATCTAGCCGCACCCAGCTCAAACCAACCCACCGGGGATCTACACCGCCTACCATATAAAGCTTCATATGGTGCCATCTGAATTCTGGACTGATAACTATTGTTGCAGGCAAACTCCGCCAATGGCAAGAACTGATCCCAAGACCCTCCAAACTCAATCACACACGCACAGAGCATATCCTCAAGAATCTGAATAGTGCGTTTGGACTGTCCGTTCGTCTGAGGGTGAAATGTTGTACACAACTCCACCCGAGTACCCAACTCATACTGAAGAGCCCTCTAGAACCGTGATGTGAACTAAGTACCTCTATCCAAAATGATGGAAACTGGAATACCATGCAGATGAACAATCTCCCAAATATAAATCTCCGCTAACCGCTCCGAAGCATAAGCAGTACACATAGGAATGAAGAGCGCGGACTTGGTCAACCAATCCATAATCACCCAAATGGCATCGAACTTCTTCAAAGTCCGTGGGAGTCGAACTACGAAGTCCATGGTGATCCTCTCCCACATCCACTCTGGAATCTGTATCTGCTGAAGCAATCCACCCGGTCTTTGGTGCTCCCACTTTACCTGCTGACAATTGAGGCACCGTGCTACAAATTCTACTATGTCTTTCTTGATTCACCTCCACCAATAGTGTTGTCTCAAATCCCGATATATCTTCACGGCACCCGGATGAATAGAGTGTCGCGAACTATGGGCCTCCTCTAAAATCAACTCCTGAAGCCCATCAACATTGGGTACACAGACCTGACCCTGCATTCTCAATACCTCGTCATCACCAATAGTCTCATCTATGGCAGCACCATGTTGAACCTTCTCCTTGAGGACAAGCAAATAAAGGCCATCATACTAACGCTCCCTGATACGATCAAATTAGGAAGACCGAGAAACCACGCAATCTAGAACCCAACTAGGCTTAGAAAGATCCAACCTCACAAACTGGCTTGCTAAAGCCTGAACATCCATCGCCATAGGCCTCTCCAATGATGGTAAATAATCCAAACTCCCCAAAATCTCTGCCCGACGACTCAAAGCATCAGGCCACCACATTAGCCTTGCCTGAGTGATACAGAATACTGATATCATAGTCCTTCAGCAACTCTAGCCATCTCCTCTGGCGCAAATTTAGATCCGTTTGCCTGAACAGGTGTTGCAAGCACCAATGATCCGTATAAATCTCCCAAGGCACACCGTACAAATGATGATGCCCGATTTTCAAGGCATGAACAGTAGCAGCTAGCTTAAGATCATGGACAAGATAATTTTTCTCATGTACCTTCAACTATCTGGATGCGTAGGCAGTCACTCTACCATCCTGCTTCAAAACCGTGCCAAGGTCAATCCTCGAGGCATCACAATAGATAGTATAAGTACCCGAACCCGTAGGCAATATCAAAACTAGGGCTGTAGTCAAATCTATCGTGAGCTTCTGAAAGCTCGCCTCACACTCTTCCGTCCACTGGAACGGAGCACCCTTCTAGGTCTGTCTAGTCATAGGCGCTACAATAGATGAAAACCACTCAATAAGTCAACTGTAATAACCCACCAAGCCAAGCGAACTGCGGATCATTGTAGCTGAGGATGGTCTGGGCAAACTCTACACTGCCTCCACTTTCTTCGGATCCACCCGTATACCCTCACTCGACACCACATGACCCAAGAAAGCCACAGAATCCAACCAAAACTCACATTTCGAAACTTTGCATATAACTTCTTTTCCCTCAAAGTCTAAAGCACTGTCCTTAGGTGCTTCTTATGATCTTCCCGACTCCGGGAGTATACAAGAATATCATCAATAAAAACAATAATGAACGAGTCAAGATATGGCCGGAACACACTGTGCATCAAATGCATAAAGGCTACTGGGGCATTGGTCAGCCCAAATGACATATCATGGAACTCCTAATGACCATACCCAGTCCTGAAGGCAGTCTTCGGGATATCTGGCTCCCGAATCTTCAACTGATGGTAACTTGAGCGCAAGTCAATCTTAGAAAACACTTGTGCACCCTGAAGCTGGTCAAACAGATCATCAATACGAGGCAAAGGATAACGGTTCTTCACTATAACTTCTTTCAACTGACGATAATCAATACACATGCACATAGAACCATCTATTTTTTCAAAAATAAGGCAGGAGCACCCCTAAGGTCATACACTAGGCCGAATTAAACCTTTATCAAGCAATTCTTGCAACTGCTCCTTCAACTTATTCAACTCAGGAGGGGTCATACGATAAGGAGGAATAGAAATGGGCTGAGTACCCGGCAACATATCAATACCAAAATCAATATCTCTATCGGGTGGCATACCCGGAAGATCAGCTAGAAACACATCACAAAAATCCCGTACTATAGGGACTAAATCAACAGAAGGGGTATCAATACTGACGTCTCTCACATAAGCTAAATACATGTCACACCCTTCTCAACCATACACTGAGCTTTAAGAAAAGAATTGACTCTATTGGGAGTGTGATCTAAAGCACCCCTCCACTCAACATGTGGTACACCTGGCATAGCCAACATCATGGTTTTGGCGTGACAATCAAGAATAGCATAATGGGGCGACAACCAGTCCATACCCAAGATAATATCAAAATCTACCATGCTGAGTAACAATAAGTCGGCTCTAGTCTCAAAACCACTAAGAGCAACCAAACACGACCGATAAACACGGTCCACAACAAGAGAATCTCCCATAGGAGTAGGAACATAAGCAGGGGAACTCAAACAATCCCGAGATACACCCAAATACGGGGCAAAATAAGAAGACACATAAGAATAAGTGGAGCCTGGATCGAATAAAAACGATGCATCTCTATGACAAACCATGACAATACATGTGATAACAGAATCGGAGGCTAGATCCTCGGTATGGGAAGGAAGGGCATAGTATCTGGCATGGCCTTCCCTCTAGCTGGCTGAGCAGGTGGGGTAGCAACTGGTGCGGTGATCATAGCCTGAGAACTCAACGGAGTGTGCCGTGGCTGAGAAGTCTGTGGAAGTGCACTCCTCCCAAGTCTAGGGCATTCCCTTACCACATGGCATGTGTCACCACACTCAAAACAAGTTTTGGGAGGACGTGGCAGTGGGAACTGTGCTGTATGGGTACTCTTAGACCCCTAAACTCCTAAAACACTGTGTGAAACATGAGATGCAAACTGTGCTGGCTGACCCACAAAACCTCTACCATGCCGCACTCTTTCTATAAAATAAGGACCAGTGGGTCTCTCCAGTCTACAAGGTCTCCTCTCTTCCCTACTCTCTCTCTCCTGACCTCGTCTTTACTCTCTCTCATGAACCCACCTATCCTCTACTCGGCGAGAGGTCCTCACAACCCGCTGAACTAGGACAACAGGCTATGCTGCCATGACACCTGGAACCTGAACAATGAGAGCTCACTATTTTTGGGTGGGGGTGGTGGAAGTATGGGTCCCTTCCCCAATCTGTAAAGTAGTAGGTACAACTTAAATAAACCATGCCTGAACTAATCTACCAAACATGCTCAGGAACTATGTTAATGTCTCCTAAAGTGTCGGAATAGTAATTGTAGTCGGCGTATCCGGTGCTTGGGCTCTGGCTGGAACTGCTGGTGGCTCCTCGGTGGCAGCTCGCATGGGTGCTTTGACTGCACCGCATGTGCGTCCTTGGACTCAACCACGGCCCCGACCTCTGACGGCTCTCGCAGGAGGCGCGAGTGTCTGATCATCTCTAGTAGCACGTGTTCTCACCATTTGTGAGAGAATGGAAGACAAAGGTTTAGGATTGTGATGTCAATAATCTCGCACGACAGGGAAATCAAATGAAGTAGAATTTTCCTAACGGTTACATAGCCTCTCATTGATAAGTACAGACGTCTCCTTATCGATCAGAGAGACTCTAATAAATCGGCTTGTTATTCATGCCTCTTATGAACCTAGAGCTCTGATACCAACTTGTCACGACCCCGGTTCGCCCTCCGTGAACAATTGTGACGGCACCTAGTCTCTATGACTAGGTAAGGCTAAATTGCGGAAAATAAACTAAAGTGCGGAATAAAAACAACTTAAAATAGAAATAGAGTGATATAACAACGTTTAAAAGTGACGCTGGCATACAAAACATAAATTCTCGAAACTAATACAGTTTTCCCACAACCCAAAAACCCATGAATCATAAGCTACGAAATATAGTAAAATGCTCTAACTCCGGAGTGTCTACATCAACAGTAAAGATAGAAGGGCTATCACTACAAAATAGAATGGGGAGAGACTCCTTGGTCTTCAGACGCAGCAGATATACCTCGAAGTCTTCGAAGGATCGCCTCGCCTCAAGGATGGTGAGTGTGAGTCGAAGTACCTGGATCTTCACATAAAAAACATGTGCAGAAAGGGCATGAGTACACCACAGTGGTACTCAGTAAGAGCCAATCCTAACCTCTGTTAGGTAGTGACCAGAAAGGTCATGGCCCTATAGAGATTAAATAAATATAGAGATGACAGAATAAGATAAGCAGTACAATTGAGAATCTACAGTAAGAATTTAATACAGGATAATAAGGAATACAATAACAGAAACAGATATAAAGTCCATCACAAGGAAATACCACTCATAACAAGGATGATAACTGAGAGATCTCTTGATATCCCGGCGATCTCTTAGTACCCTCACTATATGTCAGGGAACTCTTGGTATCCCGAGGATCTCTTTGTACCCTCACTATATGTCAGGGATCTCTTGGTATCCCAAGGATCTCTTTGTACCCTTACTATATGCCAGGGATCTCTTGGTATCCCGAAGATCTCTTGGTTTCCTCATTGTATGATAGGGATCTCTTAGTATCCCAAGGATTTCTCGGTATCCTCAATATATGCTAGGGATCTCTTGGTATCTCGAGGATCTCTCGGTATCCTCAATATATGCTAGGGATCTCTTGGTATCCCGAGGATCTCTCAGTATCCGCAATGTATGCTAGGGATCTCTTGGTATCCCGAAGATCTCTTATTACCCTCACTATATGGCAGAGATCTCTTGGTATCGCGAGGATCTCTTGGTATCCTCAATATATTCTAGGGATCTCTTTGTATCCTCTACTTCAGCTCAAATCGTAAATGCTACAGGGGATCTCCAGGAATGCCATCCCAAAGTAAAACACACAACAATGCTACAAGCAATACTCAAATAAACTCAACTTCATAACATGGTTACACAAACAATTCTAACCTAGCATGCTTCACGTAATTCAAATAAGACAGTTAAAGCAAATAAAGTAATTAAGTTAATTAGACATGCTTCTCTAAACTAACAGCAGGTTTAAAAGTGTAAGTAGAAAGGGAAACACAATTAAAATTACTTAATGAAAATCGGTTTTCAATAATTAGTACAAGTACGCACTTGTTACCTCACATACAAGGAATTTCAATCATCACGATACCAAATCCTAAGTGGAAAGTCCCACACACAAGGTTAGGCAAGCCACTTACCTCGAACCGGCTCAAATTCAACCCAAGACCATGTTCTTTCCATGAGTAGACTCCAAATGGCCCAAATCTATTCAATTAAATTTCATAATGTAAATCACACTTCAAGTAACTGATTCTACCATTAAATTTTAAGCTAATACGCGAAATTAGGTAAAATGACCAAAACGCTCCTCGGGCCCACATCTCAGAATCATGTAAAATTTACATTTTAAGAATCCACATACTCTCACGAGTCAAACCATACCAAAATTATCCAATTTCGATATCATTTGGCACTTCAAATCATCATTTTACATTTTTGACAGATTTGACAATTTTCTTCTCAAATTCCATCCCAAATCAAAAATTAAATGACGAATTCAATAATAGATTCATATACTCTAGCCAAATCCGAGTTAGAATCATTTACCTCGATGAATTTCTTGCAAAACCTTCGAAAAATTGCCAAATTCCGAGCTCTCTAGGTCAAAATATGAAATAAAACCCTAAACCTCGTATTTATAGCGCACCTCCCAGATTTCCACCACTGCTGACCCTGGTGGAGCACCGCTAACCGCACAAAAACCAGTGTTGTCAGCGGTGGATTTTACTGCAGTGACATGATTTAGTGTTTTAGCCATAACGTTCTCCACAAATATCCAAATTGTGAATTATTTACCTTTCTGGAAACTAGACACGAAGGGCTACAACTTACATATTTGAATCATCTCACAATTCCTTGTAGATCAAAAGATATAAGCTTCTGAAGCCAGACCAGTAAAACTTTCCTCACCGCGGACCGCACTGGATTTTGTGCGGTTACAAAGCCCCCACCGCGGTAGCACAAAATCCTGTGCGGACCGCACTGGTGAGTTCAGAGGTCTGCAACTCTTCTAAACCTGCAACAACTATGATTTTAGGCCTAAAACATCCCCGAACTCGCCTGAACCCCCGGGACTTCAAACCAAATGTTCCAACACATCCCATGACATCATTCAAACATGTTCAAAACTTCAAACGCTCACAACAACATCAAATCACCAATTTAACATAGGATTCAAGCCTAACAACTCCAACAACTCTTAAATTATACTTTCGATCAAAATGTCCATCAAACCTCGTCTGAATGACCTGAAACTTTGCAAGCACGTCACATTTAACACTACAGAGCTACTCCAACTTTTGGAATTTCATCCCGACCCTTAGATCAAAATCTCAATATAGGACAGAAAACCTCCAAAATTCAACTTTCGGTATTCCAAGTCTAAATTAGCTACCGACCTCTAAAACACAATCTGATAACGCCCCTAAGCCCGAAATCACCCAACGCAGCTAACAGAACCATCAGATTTCCATTCTTAGGTTGTCTTCACATTGCTCCCACTACGATCAACTTTCTAACACTTAAACTCTCATTTAGAGACTAAGTGTCCCAAAACTCAAAATCGAACATGCAGGCAAAATAAAATAGTAGAAATAAACACGGGAAAAGTAGTTAATAGGGGATCGGGGCGTTAATTCTTAAAACTACCGGCCGGGTCATTACACAGAGACCAAATAATCACGAAATGGAGTACAGCTCAACACGGAGATAACATTTGGGGATATCTCAATATACTGAGGCTCTCTTAGTATCCTCAATATGTGTGTCGGGGATCTCTCAGTATCCCAAGGAGCTCTTAGTATACTCAATATGTATGCTCGAGATCTCTCGGTATCCCAAGGATCTCTTAGTATCCTCAATATGTTCTGGAGATATCTTGGTATCCTGCGCTACAATCCAAATTGATATATATGTGCAGGGGATCTCTCGGGATACCATCCCGTAGTCCGAAAGTAAACACGCAGCAATAACACGAAGAATACTCAATTAAATCCAATTTCACACCAAGGTAAAATAGGTATTTCTAACCTAACATACTTCACATATTCCAAACAAGGCAGTTTGAGCAACTAAAACAATTAAGGCAATTAGACATGATTCCCTAAGCTAACAGTAGGCTTAAATTGCAAGTATAATAAACAGGAAGGGAAAATACAATTAAAGTTATTTAATGGAAATAGGATTTTCATCAATTAGCACAAGTACGCACTCGTCACCTCACGTACAAGACATTTAAAATATCAACATTACCAAATCCTAAGTGGAGTTCCCCCACACAAGGTTAGGCATGCCACTTACCTCTAACCAGCTAAAAAATCAACTCGAAACCACGTTCTTGCCATGAGTACTTGACTCCAAATGGACCAAATGTATTCAATTCAATTGCATAATATAAATAACACTTCAGCTAACTGATTCTACAAATACATTCTACGCTCATACGCAAAATTAGGTTAAATAACCAAAATGCCCCTCGGGCCAACGTCTCGGAATTGGTTAAAATTTATAAATTTAGAATCTTCATACTCTCACTATTCCATATATATAGAAATTACTTCAATCCAACATCAAAATCGTGATCCAAACTCAAATATTAGTTCTAGGAACTTTTCCAACTTTTCTCCAATTTTTCTACCCCAAATTCGAATTTAAAGGATGAATTTAAGCATAGATTTATGGAAATTAATCAAAACCGAGTAAGAATTACTTAACCAAAACATCCAGGTGAAAATCTCTCTCAAAATCGCCAATCCTAAGCTCCCAAATCAATTTTCCGTGTTTTGAAACTAAACCCTTGATTCTGCCCCTTTTCTGCCTAGTGAAACCGCATTTGTGGCTCTGGGACCGCACCTGTGGTCCCGCTTCTGCGAAGATCAAGTCGCATCTGCGACATTTCATTAAATAGGGATTTTCCGCACCTGCAACTGCCTTTCCGCATATGCAGTGCCGCTTCTGTAGTGTCTTGACCGCATCTACAGTTGAACCCCATTTCACCTCAAACCGTATCTACGGTGCTTCAACCACTTATGTGGACTCGCACCTGCAGTCCCCAAGCCGCAGGTGCTATTATGACAACACACTTTGCAGCTTCAGCAGCATACTCTCAACTCCAAACTTCCTCTTAACCATCCGAAATCATGCCGAGGTCCCCGGGACCTCAACCAAAAGCACGAACAAGTCATATATCACTATCCAAACTTATACCAATGCTTAAATTACCTAAAACAATAGCGAAACATCGAATTGACTACGGATTCAAGCCTAAGAACTTCAAAAACTCTCACTTTATTCTTTCGATCAAAAAGTCTATCAAACCTCATCTGAATGACTTGAAATTGTGCACATTCAACACTATGGAGCCACTCCAATTTACGTAATTCTGCTCTGACCCTGATATCAAAATCTCACTATCGAACCAGAACTTCAAAAATTCAACTTTCAGCATTTCAATCCTAAATTAGCTACGGACCTCCAAAACATAATCCGAACACGCCCCTAAGCCTGAAATCACCTCATGGAGCTAATAGAACCAACAGAATTCCATTCTGAGGCCGTATTCACATTGTTCCAACTACGGTCCAAATTCTAAAACATGAACTCTCATTTAGGGACTAAGTGTCCCAATACTCTCCGAAACTCAATACCAAATATCCCGACAAATTGAAATAGCAGAAACTAACATGGGGAAAGCAGTTAATAGGGGATCAGGGAGATAATTCATAAAACGACCGGTCGGGTCGTTGCATCCTCCCATACTTAAATATTTGTTCGTCCTCGAAAGAGCATAGAGACATAGCTGAAGTAGTGAAAAAATGGGGTAACGGCTGCGCATATCCTGCTCGATCTTCCAGGTCGCCTCATCGACCGGCTGACCCCGCCACTAAACCTTTAGTGATGGAATGTTCTTTAACCTTAACTTTCGAACATGTCTGTCCAATATCGCCACTGGCTCCTAAACATAAGATAGATCCTTATCCAACTGGACTAAACTGAAATCCAACACATGTGACGGGTCACCATGATACTCTAGAGCATCGAAACATAAAATACCAGATAAACTCTTGCCAAGCTGGGAGGTAAGGCAAGCTCATAAGCAACTTTACCAACACACGACAATATCTCAAAAGGACCAATAAACCTCGGACACAACTTCCCTTTCTTCCCAAATCACATAACGCCCTTCATAGGCGAAACTCGAAGCAGAACCCGCTCTCTAACCATATAGGAAACATCATGAACCTTCCGGTCCACCTAACTCTTTTGTCAAGACTGGGCTGTATGGAGTATATCCTGAATCACCTTAACCTTTTCCAAAGCGTCCTGAACCAAGTCTGTGCCCAATAATCTAGCCTCACCCGACTCAAACCAACTCAGGAGGAGCCATACGATACAAAGGAATAGAAATGGGCTGAGTGCCCTGCAACAGATCAATGCCAAAATCAATATCTCTATAGGTCAACATGCCCGGAAGATCAACTAGAAACACATCAGGAAAGTCTCGTACTTTTATGACTGAATCAACTGTAGGGGTATTAATATTGACATCTCTCATATAAGCTTGATACGCATCACACCCCTTCTCAACCATACATTAAGCCTTACGGAAAGAAATAACCCCACTGGAATTTTCATCTAAGGTACCCCTCCACTCTACTCACAGTACACCTGGCATAGCCAACATCACGGTTTTGGCATGACAATCAAGAATAGCATAATGGGGCGACAATCAATCCATGCCCAAGATAACATCAAAATCTACCATGTTGAGCAATAATAAATTGGCTCTGGTCTCAAAACCACTAAAAGCAACCACACACGACTGATAAATGCAGTCCACAACAAGAGAATCTCCCACAGGAGTAGAAACATAAATAGGGGAACTCAAAGAATCCCAAGATACACCCAAATATGAAGCAAAATAAGAAGACACATAAGAATAGGTGGAGCCTGTATCACATAAAATCGATGCATCTCTATGACAAACAAGGACAATACCTGTGATGACAGAATCGGAGGCGACAACCTCTATACGGGCAGGAAGAGCATAATATCTTGACTGGCCTCACCCATTTGGGCGACCTCTACCTCTCCGACCTCCACCTCTAGCTGGCTGAGCATGTGGGGTAGCAACTGGAGCTGTAACCATAGCCTAAAAACTCTGCGGGGCACGCTGTGGCTGAGAAGCCTGCGGAGGTGCACGCCTCCAAAGTCTAGGGCAATCCCTCACCACATGGCGTGTGTCACCACTCTCAAAAAAATCTCTGGGAGGATGTGGTAGTTGTGATTGGCTCGGGCCCGCTCTGCTACACTGACCTCTGAAAGCACCCCGCGCAGGAGGCACAATAGATACTACCGGTGCATAATAAGGCTCCTGAGACCTAGGAGGAGTTGGAATACTACAGGCTGCTGGAAGTGCTGAACGAACGGGGTGACTAGACTGGGACGACTGATATAACCCCTACCATGATGACCTGCAGCTGGGTCATGGGAACTAGAATAATGGCCCGACTCTCGAGACCTCTTGGCCTCTCTCTCTTTTTTCTCCCTAGCATGCATAACCTCTATCCTCCTAGCAATGCTCACCACCTACTGATAAGAAATATCCATCTCCAACTCGCGAGCCACGCTAGATTGATGGTGGGAATAAGCCCCTCAATGAACCGAATTACCCTCTCGCGAACAGTAGAAACTAAGGTTGGGGTATGTCTAGCCAAGCTAGTGTAATGGACAACATACTCCGAGACAGTCATAGTACCCTAGCGCAAATGCTCAAACTCTACACACCATGTGTCCCTAAGGCTCTGAGGAACAAAATCTCTCAGGAATATATCTTAAAACCAAGTCCAAGTCAGTGAAGCTGCCTCATCCGGACTGTCTAACTCATAGGTACATCACCACTCATAGGCGGCTCCTCAAAGCTGGAAGGCAACGAAAGATACCCTACTCGATCCTGATATACCCATAGTGTGGAGGATACATGGACACTCCTCCAGAAATCCCAAGGCATCGTCTGATGCTAGCCCACTGAATATAAAAGGATCATACTTCTTGAACCTATCAAGCGTCCGCTACTCATCCTCTAAAATTGCTGCCCTGTCCTCGGGCTGACCAGGGACTGCAGGCAGTACAGGGATAATGTCTGGGACCTGATCAACATGCACTCGCTACTCAGGAGTGCAGGCAGTGGGAGTCTGTGCTCCTCCCCTAACCTTTGATGTGGTTGCAGCAAGGGGAAGCAACCTTGCCTAAGCCATAGTAGTGTACATGCTCATGAACCATGCAAGAGTTTCCTGAAGCGCTGGAGTAGTAGTAGCAGTAGGCGTATCAAGTGCCTGGACTCCGGCTGGAACTACTGGTGGTAACTCGGTGGCAGCTCGCACGGGTGCTCTAGCTACACCACGTGCGCGTCCTCGACCTCTACCTCGGCCCCGACCTCTGACGGCTCCAGTAGGGGGCGCGGGTGTCTGATCATCCCTAGTAGCACGTGTCCTCACCATTTGTGAGATATTAGAAGACAGAAGTTTAGAATTGTATTATCAAAATCTCGTACGAAAAGGAAATCAAATGAAGTGGAATATTCCTAACACCTATATAGCCTCTCGTAGATTAGTACAGACGTCTCCGTACCAATCCGCAATACTCTAATAAACCAGCTTGTGATTCATGACTCCTATAAACCTAGAGCTCTGATACCAACTTGTCACAACCCAGGTTCATCCTCTATGAACTGTCGTGACGGCATCTAGTCTTTATGACTAGGTAAGCCTAACAAATTGCAAAAAGACAGAAAATAACATAATAAAACTAGCCAAAACTGTAGAAAGATATCAAAATGAAACATATAAGATGTCGCTCAACATATACTATACAACTCTCAACTAGAACTACATTTCCCAAAACCCGGAATCTCATGAAATCATATGTTTTGAATATATACAAGTATCTAACTCCAGAATATCTAACAAAAGAAAATACAGAAGGGCTAATACTTAAAGAGAGAATGGAAAAGGACTCCTCAGTCTACGGACGCAGCAGATATACCTCGAAGTCTCTGGGAAAAATCGCCTCGCCTCAAGGGTATAAGGACTGAGTCGAAGTACCTGGATCTGCACATGAAAAGACATATGCAGAAAGGGCATGAGTGCACCACAGCGATACTCAGTAAGTGCCAAGACTAACCTCGGTCGGGTAGTGAGGAGGAAATCCAGGGCCCTACTAAGATTAAATGAAATATAAGGTATGAAAATATAGAATCAGGTAGTAAAATTTAGGGAAATAGTAAGAAAATAACATTGAATAGAAAGAACAACAACAACTATGACAGAGACCAAATAATCATGGAAAGGAGGACAGCTCAACACAGAGATAATATCTGGGGATCTCTCAGTATCCCGAAGCTCTCTTAGTGTCCTTAATATGTGTGTCGGGGATCTCTTAGTATCACAAGGTCTTAGTATCCTCAATATGTATGTTGGGAATCTCTCAATGTCCCCAGGATCTCTTAGTATCCTCAATACGTGTTGGGGATCTCTTGGTATCCCGCACTACAGTCCAAATCGATATATATGTGCAGGGGATTTCCTGGGATACCGTCCCGTAGTCTCAAAATAAAAATGCATCAACAATACAAAGAATACTCAATTAAATCCAATTTCACACCAAGGTAAATTAGGTATTTCTAACCTAACATGCTTCACATATTACAAACAAGGCAGTTTGAGTAACTAAAACAATTAAGGCAATTAGACATGATTCCCTAAGCTAACAACAAGCTTAAATTTCAAGTAGAATAAATAGGAAGGGAAAACACAATTAAATTTATTTAATGAAAACAAGATTTTCATCAATTAGCACAAGTACACACTCGTCACCTCACGTACAAGGCATTTCAAATATCAACAATACCAAATCTAAAGGGGAGTTCCCCCACACAAGGTTAGGCAAGCCACTTACCTCGAACCAGCACAAAAATCAACCTGAAACCACGTTCTTGCCACGAGTACTCGACTCCAAATGGCCCAAATCTATTCAATTCAATTGCATAATGTAAATAACACTTCATGTAACTAATTCTACAAATAAATTCTAAGCTAATACGCGAAATTAGGTAAAATGCCTTGGGCCCACATCTCGGAATTGGGTAAAATTTACAAATTTAGAATCCTCATACTCTCACGAGTCCATATATATTGAAATTACTCCAATCCAACATCAAAATCGTGATCCAAATAACGTTTTCACCTTTTTTCAAATTTTCCACTCTAAATTCGAATTTAAAGGATGAATTTGAGCATAGATTCATGGAAATTAATCAAATCCGAGTAAGAATTACTTACCCAAAACACCCATGTGAAAATCTCTCTCAAAATTGCCCGTCTCGAACTCCCAAATAAATTTTCCAAGTTTTGAAACTAAACCCTTGATTCTGCCCCTTTTCTACCCAGTGAAATTGCATCTGCGGCTCTAGGATTGCACTTGCGGTCCCGCTTCTATGAAGACCAGGTCGCATCTGTGACATTTCATTAAACATAGATTTTCCGCACCTGCGACTACCTTTCCACAGATGCGGTGTTGCTTCTGTGGTGCCTTGACCACATCTGTGGTGCTTCAACTGCTTCTGCGGGCTCACACTTGCGGTCCCCAAGCAGCAGGTGTGATTATGATAGCAGACTCAGCAGCATCAACTACAAACTCTCGACTGCAAACTTCCCATTAACCATCTAAAATAAACTCGAGGCCCCCAGGACCTCAACCAAAAGCACGAAGAAGTCATATATCACTATGCAACTTATACCAATCCTTAAAATACCTAAAACAACATTGAAACATCGAATTGACCATGAATTCAAGCCAAAGAATGCTAAAAACTCTCAATTTATGTTTTCGATCAAAAAGTCTATCAAACTTCGTATGAATGATCTGAAATTTGGCACACATATCATATTCAACACTATAGAGCTACTCCAACTTCTGGAATTTCGTTCCGACCCCGATATCAAAATCACACTATCGAACCGAAAACTTCAAAAATTAAACTTTCTTCATTTCAATTCTAAATTAGCTACAGCCCTCCAAAACACAATCCAAACACGCCCCTAAGCCCGAAATCACCCCAAGGAGATAGCGAAATAAACGAAATTGCATTGTGAGGCCATCTTTGCATTTTTCCAACTACGATCCAAATTCTAAAACTTGAACTGTTATTTAAGGACTAAGTGTCCCAAAACTCTCTGAAACTCAAAACCAAACATCCTATAAAATCAAAATAGCAAAAACAAATACGGGGAAAGTAGTTAATAGGGGATCGGGGATTTAATTCTTAAAACGACCGGCCAAGTCACTACAAAAAAATATGTTGAAAAAACTTTTGAAGGAAAGGAAGGTTCAGCAAACAAAAGTATCATATTGCCAATCTTCAATTTGTTAATTAATCCGTGTGAACAAACATTTGTACAAAAAGGGAGCAGGGGTTGGGAACACAAGATGTTTGAAGCATAAGCATATATGAAAAAGGGAAAGGAAGTCCTGCTAGTTAAAAGGGACACGGAGCAGGAAGGAATTAATAAAACATACTGATTTAAGGTCTAAACATGAACCACTCAGATCTTACAATCATACTTACTGATAGGGTAAGCATGCTACTTAAGACAAGAGACAAGAAGGCATAGGATATAAACACTGCAATAAACATGTTGGTTAAGAATAAGGATACATAGGTCTAGATAAAGAAGTAGTCATGCTATGTAATACAGAAAGAGCCATAGAAATTCAATCAAACAAAGTAGTCATACTAGTTGGGGTTATAGGACATGGAAGACACACAGTAAATAGGCCATTTTAAGACCATGTCGAGTACTCGAGCAGAATAGACATGTTGAGCAATGAACAAGAGAAGGTAAAACTTAAGCATACTGGTCAAAGCAACAAACAGGAAAGAACATGGAATTAAGTACATAAGCAATTAAACTAGTGCAAAAAGAAACATGGATTTAATAACGATGGAGCAACAAGGAGCACATAGATTTGAATTTCAGAATGACATTGAGATAGGAACATACCAGTTAAGGAAGCAAATGCCGAAATAAAGTAGGCAGGATTCAAAAATCTAGCCTTGGCTTTCAGCTGGCTAGATAAGCAATGAGCACAAGTAGCACAAAGAAACATGAGAGGAAGTTTTTGTGTGTGTGTGTGTATTTTTCAACCAATTGTCCGTGTCCTTTGAGAGGTAAAACAAGAATGTATATATAGCACTTTTAGGAGTAGAACAAATAAGGTAAAAGAATTAGAAGTTAGCCAATTAAGGATAATCACAGGATCACAGAATCAATTAACATAAGGGAGTCCGGAATAAACCCCTTAATTAGGGGTAATCACCTAACGGTAATAACAAAAGGTTTTAATTAAGGCAAGAGTCTAAATCATACCAAAAGAAATCAATATAAATCACAAAATCATGCAGACGAGTAATTAAGGCAAGTTTTTAAAATTACAAGTAAGGGAACAAACAAGATCTGTGCACACAAATTTAACAGGGCAAAATAATAGGAAATAATCAGTAAGAATGTTCAAAAGAATACTGGTTTTACCAAAAGAATTACCCAGGCTTCATAGATAGAAAATAAATGAGCAAAACATCACAGCAATACCAGGTTTAATAAAAAAAACTGGTTCGAACCCTAATAGAGATCAATTACGGCAAAACTCCAAAGAATACTGCGTTTTAAAAGGGAAAATATTTAAGTCCCAAAGAATGGAGTAAACTAATACAACTAGTACCACATAAATACCCAAAATCGAAGCAAAGATTGAAGAAACTAGTATATCGCATAGAATCAACTAGGGTTTGAGTATTCTTGCAAAACTCAGTCAAGATGTTGAAAGGACAATTAAACAAACATGGAGGAGTTAGGAAAACCGTTTAATAAAAGTTTGAGATGAACTCTAGTTTAGAAAGAGTGATTAAAAATCGGAATAATCAATTAAAACAAGAGTTTTGGAGGGAAAACACTTAATAATACTTGAATCATCTCAGATCTATAAAGATCTGAGTAGAATCTATAGTAATAAACTAGGGTTTTCTGAAAAATAGCAGAGGTGAAGAGAATAGGTCAGGAATCTATAGATTCGTAATAAAAACAAGGAGAGATCCTTACTTACAAACAAAAAATGGCCTGAGACAGGATGGTTTCGAACCAGAAACCGTTGGGTTTCCGTGAGATCTTTTCAAGGATCCACGAAATCGAAGAACCATGGCGTGTAGAAGACCAGGTCTGGTTGGAGAAGACATAGAAGCATCATAGGGAGGAAATTCATGCCCGTGACGGCGTTTAGGGTTAGGGTTTAGTCGAGAGAGAGTTAAAAGAAAGGAGAGACAATAACGGCGGGGTTAAGAAAGAATGAGAATGGTTTGGGTAAGTTACGGGGTTAATTAAGGTATAGGATTAATGTAGGCCGTTGATCAAAATGATCAACGACCACGATTGAAGATGGGGTTATTGGGTCGGGTAGGCGGATTGGGCCTAAAGGGGGTTTGGGCTGGCTTTTGAATTTTATATTAAGGTTTTTGGGTTGATTTTAAAGAGATTAGGTCTGAAATTAAAGGAGCTATTTGTTATATATCCAAACAATTTAAAAAATATTTTATAAAATAATTAACAGATTATAAAAAGTAATTTTCATGCATAGAAATATTTTAAAGTAATTACTCAGTATTTTAAAAATACAATGAGCTATTTTATCGTAAAATAATGCAATGATGTATGCATGAGCTATAATTGCAATGTTATTACAATTGTAACCAAAAAGTGTAAATCTAACCATTTATGAAATGATTTGAACTTAATATGACTAAAAATACAAAAATTAGATCATGAACTGGTATAAAGTCATTTGTGATGAATTTTGTAATTATTTATACAAATTGAATACTGAGATAAATTAATAGAAAAATGTAGAAATTAGGAGAAAATATCAATTTATGCTAATGCATAGTTTTAAAGGTATATATGGACTTAAAAATATTATTAAAAAATCATGTATCAACAACAAACAGTCAGAAAAACATCATATAGGTAGGATCTCTAAAAGAGTAGTAACATTTACATAATCCACACAATAAACCTATAGGAAGGATTTCCACCCGAGTTTTAAACAAAGATATAAAAAAAACCCCAAAAACAAGATCAGTTTATTACGGAGATTATTGCACCCCATAATGAATAAATTACATAACAATATCTATTACATTATAGGGAGCCTTAGCAGGACCAATATGGGAACCAGGCCTTCAAATAACAATTCTGGAGCATAAAGGAGGATCCATCCACGACACATAGAATTAGTTTCCTAGTATGTCAAAGTTCCTAAGGGTCTTAGGGACCTCGGGAAATGCTCACACCAGGACCACACTTAAATATTGGAAAACCAGCCTCAATGTGTCAGAGTTCGGAGGAGTCTCAAAGACATTAGATAGTGCTCACACTGGGGGTGGTGGAAACCTAAATAACTAGGAGTAGAAGTTTGAAAACCAGTACATAAAGGGTAAGGGGGAAAGTTTTAGAAAATACTTTAATTTTCAAAAGCAAATAGATTCATATTACAAGATTGCAAATAGAAACAACCAGAATTCATTTTCAGCACATGGCTCAAGTAGGTTGGTATTTGTTCAGACTAGATACTCATACCAGTATTTAAAGTAATTACAAAAAGTAAGGACACTTGAACTAACATACAGAATTAGCCACATATTATATGCTTTCAGTATCTAGCAATGTTTAACATAGAGAACATACAACTGAATTAGACAGGGTTTCACATTATTGGAGATAACTTTGTTTTGCATTATCATTAAGTGGAATCACATAGTCATATAGCAAACAGAATCATGCTAAGGTTTTGTAATGAACTAACCAAATAAGCACATAGAAGAGAATAGGATACCAGGAGTGAAAGAATAAAAGTTGAGAATAAAGTAAATAGGAATGCAATGGAAATTAGAATCTAGAGAATCTAGCCTTGGCTTTCAGCTGGCCACACAGTGCAAAAATCAGAACAATAGAAAGAGCTTTAGACTTTTGAGAGCAAAGAGTTTTTTTTAAGTGGATAAATTGTTCAGTAAAGAAGTTGTAAAGTGTGTCAGTCTATGTGTACGTGTGTCAAAAATCAGGACAAAGGAATTATTTTTATTTCATGTAATAGAGTGAAACGAATACGGTATTAAAAATCAGTTACATACAAATAAGGTTTGAAAATCAGTTAACTAATCAATTAAGGTCATCATAAATCAATTAATATGACAAAATCAAGTAAGTATCCCTTACTTTAAGGAAAATCTCACACGGAATCAATCAATATCGAAGAATGTGGTTAAATAAAGTAAGAACTGATTCTACAATCAATTAGGAGTCTGAACACAAAAAATCAGCCAGTAATACAGGTACATAAATAAGGTAAGCACAAGTAAGAACTTAATAAGGAAATACGGGTACTAAATTCAAACCCTAATTTAGGTAAGTAAATCAATTAACACTTTAATTGAAAGAGTTGAAGGTAAACGAGCAAAACAATATAATAAATAATCGAATAATTGAAACCCTAAGACATATCAAAGACATAGAGATGAAACTCTAGTAAAAAACCGTTGAAAAAGTAAAGAAGAAAACCAGAGTTGAAAACATTTAAACGTTTAAACATTTTTTATAGGAAACCATTATAAATCAAAACGATAGCTTTTAGGGTAAAATAAAATTGGTTAACAACAACAGTAAAAACAGAATAAATTCAAGGTAAAAATACAAAACAAACTTAAAATCGTTTCAGATCTAAAGAGATCTTACCGGATTCAACCAGAAATGGCTAGGTTCATGAAAATAAATAGAGGTGAATCAAATCTAGTTTGAACCAGAGATTTGAAACCATAAAAATACGAAAATATCAGTACTCATAGATATCAGAGTGATCATAAACGGATTAATCGAGGAATGAAAGACTTTGAACCAAATCTGGTTCTAATCTCTTGAGATTATCCTCAAGTAACATGAAAATCATACAACCAGTAGAGAGTTGAGGCTAGATAAAGCAGGGGATCGAAGGGAAACCCCATGAATCAAGGGGGATTTGTGACAGTGGCTAGGGTTTGAGGGGGGTGAGAGAGAAGAGAGGAGAGAAAGGGGATTGAAAGACGGTGGATTTGGAAAAATGTGGCTGGGGTTTTGGGGTTGGTATATTTAAAGGGGGGATTTATTCTAGGCCGTTGACCTTCTGAGATCAGCGGCCAGGATAAATTTTAGGCGGGGCGGGTTATTGGATGAGTAGGGTAATTGGGTTAGGGTTTGGATGATTGAGCTGACTAGTTATTGGGCTGGGGTCCATAAATTTAATTAAAAAGGGCTATATTTTAAATACCCACCTAAATAAATTAAATAATTTATAAAAATAGTTAATAAATGATAAAAATTCTATTTGTGTATGAAAATAATTTAAAATAATTACTTAATATTATAAAAATATTAAAGTCATTTTCGTGTAAAATAAAGTAATTATGCATACATGGGCTATTATTGCAAAGTTATTGCAATTATAAACTAAAAATGTAAATATAATTGTGCATAAAATAATTCAAGCTTAATATAAATAGAAATGATAAATTTAAGCAATAAAATTATTCTAAAATCATTTGTGATGCAATTAGTAATTATTTATATAATAAAATGCTGGGATAAATTACTTAAATAATCTTTTAAAATTATAGAAAATTATGAAAAATGCTAGTGATGCTCATGCATTATTTTAAAAATAATATAGAGAAAAATTGGTTATCAACAGCTGCCCCTCTTTACCTGGAAAGGTTGAAGAGTTGTCGGGAAAAGATATGATGGCCAATTTTTACCGAATAGAGTGATCAGAGGGACGTAGGCCGTACTCTGGTTTTCGAGCTGCCTACATATCCCTGGTTTTACATGAATAAGGTCACGTATAGTTCTAGATCCAACGGTGGAATAAACCGATAGAGTTGTCGCAAGAAAAAAGGTTCCAAGTAGGATTACTTAGGGTTTGAAGTGGATATGTGTGAAATAATTGAAGGAACGGGAGCAGGATTAGTCCTGTTGCGATAACAGTTACTTACCGAGCCACCTGCAAATCAAGAATGGTATGATTCCAGGACTTATGTATAAATTATTGCGTAAATTTAAACATGATGCGAATTCCCTTCAGTCCATGAAAACTGTCTTTGGATGGTTGAGGATGACGTCCTTAGACCATGACGTCACGGGCCATGAATTGTGTGGTAAGGGATTTGCAGGCCATGAAATGATGCTCTCGGGACATGAAAATGGTGCCTCCGAACCATGATGCCTTTTAATAATGATGTGCAAATTGAGAGATCCTCAGGCGATGACATGATGTCTTCAGACTATGACGATATCAAACAAGTTGGATATATTATAGCCCATGAGGTTCAGAGGCATGATGCTAGAGGCAACAAGACAGGGCTTAGTCTTGTGTGAAGTCGAGGGTAGAGCTTAGCCCGAGAGAAGAGAACGATGCAAGAGAGACAGTGCCTAGTCTTGTGCGAGATTCGGGACAGTGCTTAGTCTCATTCAAAGAGAAGGCAGTGATTAGCCTTATGCAAATAGAGAGGTAGGGCTAAGCCTCATGCAAGAGTTTGGGACAATGCTTAGTCGCATGCATAGAGAAGGCAATGCTTAGCCTTTTGCAAATGAGATGCAATGTTTAGCCTCATGTAAAATTGAGACAGAGCTTAGTCTCATACAAATAAAAGGTAGTGCTTAGCCTTATACAAATAGGAGGCAGGACTTAGCCTCATGCAATATTGAGACAGAGCTTGGTCACATGCAAATAGAAGGCAATGCTTAGCCTTATAAAAATGGGAGGCAGAGCTTAGCCTCATGCAGTATTGAGATAGAGCTTAGTCTCATCCAAATAGAAGGAAACTCTTAGCCTTATGCAAATGGGAGGCAGGGCTTAGCCTCATGCAGGATTGAGACAAGGCTTAGTCTCATGCAAATAGAAGGTACTACTTAGCCTTGTGCAAATAGGGAAGCTGGGCTTTGCCTCATGCAAGGGGTAAGATAGAGCTTAGTCTCATGCAAATAGAAGGTAGTGCTTAGCCTTATGCAAATGGGAGGCAGGTCTTAGCCTCATGTATGATTGAGACAGGGCTCAGTCTCATGCAAAGTTTGGGACAATGCTTAGTCCCAAGAGTAAGTGTGAAGTTTTCTTCACTAACAATGTGTTTCATGCATAACAATTGTGTCTTTGCGACGACATTTATCATGATGATACAGTCCTGCATCCAAAGAAAATTTGTTTGTTTTATTAGGGAGGTTGGTTCGTGCCTTTGCTTGCTTGATTTGCTCCGTTCTATATGAAGATCATGTCCAAGCTATTAAGGCAGCATTTGCTAAAGCATAATTTCTTTTTCAAAAGCATGTGTGTATAAATTTCAAAGACATAGTAATATATATTTTTAAAATTAGTAAGATGAACCAGTAACTATGACACAATTAGAGATGTTGCGACTTCTTCTGCCGTAATTTTGAGGGTCTTCTTATAAATTCTGCCCCAGTTTCTAATTGTGAGGGAAAATAGAAATTTTATTGAATTGTGACCGAACCCACAGGGCTGCCTACGTATCCCCACTTAAACGAGAATCAGATCGTGCATAGTTCAATTTACATCATGTAGAGGAACATAAAATGATTTACACATAATATCTTTTGACTGCATCAGAATTGATTGGCTTTAGCCAAATTACCCATCCATCTATGCGAGTATGAGCGCTCCTCCTGTCACTACTCTGTGAACCATGTAGGGACCTTGCCAGTTTGGAAAGAATTTCCCTTTGGCTTCATCTTGATACAGAAAGATCTTTTTTAGCACTAGCTGCCCCGGTGTGAACTATCTTGGCTTGACTCTTTTGTTGAAGGCTCGGGACATCCTGTTCTGATAAAGCTGGCCGTGACATACCGCATTCGTCCTCTTTCCGTCTATGAGGGCTAGTTGCTCATAGAAGATCCTTATCCATTTTGCGTCGTTGAGTTCAGTTTGTATGATTCTCAAGAAAGGGATTTCTACCTCACCGGGAATGACAACTTCAGTACCAGAAACAAGCAGAAATGGGGTTTCCCGGTTGATGTGCGGATTGTGGTACGGTATCCAAGGAAGGCGAATGGTAGTTTCTTGTGCCATTGTTGGTGATTTTCTACTATTTTCCTTAGTATCTTCTTGATGTTTTTGTTTGCAACTTTCACTACTCCATTCGTTTGAGGCCTGCACGTTGTGGAATTCTTGTGCTTGACTTTGAATGTTTCACACATGGATTTCATCAAATCACTATTGAAATTGGTGGCATTTTCAATGATGATGGATGTGAGCACCTAATTTTTTACCATATTTAATTTTTGTCACCTTCTTCTATTTAATTTTTTTAGAGGTTTTAGTTTACAATTTTTAACTTTGTTACATTTTTTACTATAGGGTATAATACGGAATTTTAAAAAGATGAATTATTACTATTAATATTATTTTATTTTAAAATAATTAAAAAAATAAAATCCAAAAATATTATTATTTTTATTATTTTAGGAGAGATTAAATAAATAAGAAAAAGGGGAAGTAGGGAATTAAAAAAATAAAAGTAAAAGTAGGTGAAATTCTCTTTTAAAAAGTAAAAATAAAGTGAAATATTAAAAGAATTAAAAGTAAAGTTTTGTGAAAATTTAAAAAATAAAATTAAAAGAAAGTGGGAACTAAAAAATAGAATTAAATATGGCTGAAAATAAAAAAAAGCAAAAGAAAGTAGAATTTTTAAAAGAACAGTAAAAGAAAGTGGATTTATTTTAAAGAAAAGTAAAAAAGTGGAAAAATAAAAAAAGAAAAGTAAAAAAAAGGTATTTTAAATAAGATAAAAGTAATTAAAGTTGGAATTTAATAAATAAAAGTAAAGAAAGGTGAGAATTGTTTTTATAAAAAAGAAAAGCAAAGTGTAAGTGAGATTTCTTTTAAATAAAAAAATAAGAAAATAAGAAAATAATTTAAAAAAATAGATCTGAATTTTTTTGAAAATGCTCCTATAAATAGAAGAGAAATATTTGAGAAAAACAAAAGGAATACGAGAGGTAATTGAAAGAAAACATCTTTTTTTCTTCTATGCAAAAATAAAATTTCTACTATTTTCATTCTTTCTTCCTATTTCTTTCAAAAAAAACATCAATTCATATCTTCTTTAAGATAAAAAAGAAACCAAAAATTAGCTCTTTAAATACCTCAAAATTAGCCCCGAAATAACCATAAGAATTCATGGCATGAACCAATTTTCCTTCGAGTTTTAGTGACAGTCGAGTAACGAAATTCAATCCGTCGAGGTTGCCGGTTCAAGGTTCAGTCAATAGCTTGTTGTGTCCAACTCGATTTGGAGTATTACATTGGAAAATATTGAGCAAAGGTCCGTTCTATTCTTTTCCATTTTTGTGTACTTGCATGATAAATTCACACTATACTTAATGAATATTGTTCTATTTAAATTGTGTTTTGCAAGTTATATGTTAAGTTGTATTATTCTTTGAATATTTTCATGTTATCCTTCTTAATAATAAAATTTGAAATATATATATGCATTTAATGTGACCCAAATTCTTTTCTTAACAATAATTAAAATAAACATGTAGTGAATCGCGGGTGCATTTCATGTAGAATGGTTTGTGGTATGTTCCAAAACGGCAAGTGTACGACAATTGTAACTTGTTCCAATGATCTTAGCTAAGATTTACTGAGCTTTAACCATATGCCGAGAAGGGGGAAGATTCTTCTAGGGCTGTAACCTACTCCTACAACTGTGGATACAAGAACATCTTTGCATCGTATCGGGTATATGAACTACGGCATGACTGGTTTGAATTGCATCGAAGAGTACGAAAACCGAGTGGTGGGTGTTGAATTTTCAGAGGGTACAGAGGCTTGGTTTGCGCACTTGAGTTCTTTAACTTCGGACAAAATTGAGTGGACTTCGGATGGCTCCCTGTCACCGAAGTCATATACATGTCAGCCGAAGTGTGCTATCTTCTCCTAATGGGTCTCCCGAGCATTCAGTCATATGCTCCTCAATGGGTTTTACGCCAACTGGGCAGGTTTCAAACTATTCCCCATGACGAAGATATGAGCTGACAAGTCGTTGAATTGGGCCCAAAGGTTGTATTCCCAGAAGGAAGAGTTCGTCAAGTTTGGAATGAGTGCATATTTCTAGAACCTAAGACTCTGGTGCGGGATCTAGCTAAGGGTGAGGTAGACACTAATTACATGAATTGGTTCGGTAAAAGGTTTCAAGTCCCTCGAGATCCCGAAAGGCCTGCTAAAAGATCTCATGTCCAGCAATTCATCGATGACTCGCGGGAGCAATGGGACTGGTTGACGAAAGAAGCAAGCTATAGGGCCAAGATAAGTAAATTGAAGGGACAAATCAGGAACCTCAAATTTGACAATAGTGTCCAAGTTGCTGCCGATGAAGGGGAAAAGAAGAAGCTGGTTCAATAAAACCAAGCCCTTAGAGATCAGATCCAGAAAATGAGAATAACTGCTAAAAACCAGAAAAGAAGCCGAGCAGATGAAAGGCTTATAAGTGGTCTTCGAAAGAAAATAATTGAGTGTCAAGATGACATAGAAAAATAAGAGGCTAGTCTAGCAAGAGTCCGAGCACAACTGGCAAAGAATGCAGAAGGACGGACGAAATTTGTGTGGTAGTTGAAGATAAAATATGAGGAGATAGTCACCGATTTGAAGAGAAAGTTAACTACCCTTGAAAACGTGGCGGCCAATCAAGCTTGGAACTTTAAAGACGAAAGGGAACATTGCTATGCTTTGATAGCCTAGATAGAGGAAGATATGCAACAGTTGCAGAATGAAAACCATCATGACACACAAGTGTTGGAAGCTTGGAATCAGCAAATCGGGCATTTGCTCCAAGAAAAGGGTATTATCTGGTAGAGGGTTAGAGCAATTGCCGACTACATCGTCATGAAATGCCACGAAAGTGAGGACATGACTCGAACCACTTTCTTTGCTTCAGTAATGATATTTGTCCACCAAATAATGAGTGATCTGGAGTGGCTTCAAGGGGATATTGCACATAGGCCCGTGGCAAGACCGAATGATGTACCACGGGCCCCAGGAGTCGAAGCACTTATGTACTCTTGATTTTCACTTATCGAGTCTGTATTTCAGTTTTTATTTTAAAATTTATTTTGAATCTATTTGTAGTCTTTAAAATTCCATAAAATGAGTGTGAGCACGTGATTTTTGTTTCACACGACAATCGCTCCAAAAAGAAATAAAAAATAATAATTGGCCCTGCTGTACAATTTTGGATTTCTGTGCGGCACCTTGTTGATTTATTTGTGACTTCGGCCCATTTTTATTTATTTACTTTATTAAAATAAAATTCAAAAAATATATGTGTCCTGCATAATTCGAACCGTAATCCGGTCGTTAAATAGAAAATCATGAATAGGAATCTTCGTCCGTGATTTTATTTGGTTTGACTTTAACCGTTTTTAGTGTGTGTGCAAATAATTGTATTGAGTGTGTATTTAATTTTAATTTGATTTTTTGGCTTAGTTTTGTTTTAAAATAAATAAGAAAAAGGAAATAAATAAAAATAATAATAATAAAAAAATAAAGAAAAGACCCCTTCCCTTCCGGACTTGGGCCAATTTTAACAAAATTGGCCCAAACAAACAGCCCAAGACCCAGGCCTGCCCGGTCCAGGCCACCTGATGCCTAGGACGTCCAAACGACGTCGTTTGAGTCGTGCCTGATCTCGGCCGTTGATCTCAGAGTGATCAACGGCCAAGATCAATTCCCCATAACCCATCAATAAACCCGACCCATTCCACCCGGACCAACCCAAACCCCTTACCCTCGAAACGACACCGTTCCACTTAAGCCATCAGATCCAGACCGTAGATCTAAATTGATCTAACGGTCGAGATCCGCCTACTCATTCCATATATAAGCCCTTAACATACCCTACCCCCCTATCCAAACCCCAGCCTTCGTCGTCTTCACCACAACCCCCAAACCCTAGAGCCGCCCTTGTATCCCCCACCATGAAAACCGGCGGCATGAACGCCGGTGACCTTCCCCTTAACACCCTAGAACGCCCTTGCCATCCTGAACCCAAATCTATCAACCATGTAGTTCGAATCCCTCCCCACCTTCTCGAATCTTCATTTGAAGATTCGAGTCAAAACTCGATCTACTCAGTTTAACCCCAGTTTCATACCAGACACTCCCCAGACCCCCTCGTGACCAAACCATACTTGGTTTGGTCCGAATCTGATCAGGGAGGCATGAATCCCAGATCTGAGTTTTGGAAATTTTGTGTTCCTCCGTCACTGGTTCAACCGAAGAGATTAAGGTCTAATGGACTTTAATCAAAGTGTTTCTCGTCTGAGAAACACTTCGTTTAAAGTCCGTTCAGCCTTAAGAAAGGCCTGACCAAGTCCGAGTTAAGGTTTTGATCTTTTGCGGTTTAAGGTGAGTTTTCTTTCTTTTCTTAGTTGTTTTGGTTCGTTTGATTGTTGTAAGGGTCTGTTCGTTTTCTGTTTATGTCCTTGACCTCTATCAACTGTGCTTCAACCACTTTGCCTGAACCTCTGTTTGTTTGTCTAAATCCCCCTCCTATTCTGATAAGGCATTATGTATTTGTTTGTGCAAGTAGCTGATTTTCGAGTTTGGACTGACTAGTTGACTCCTCGAATGTATTTTTGCTTAGTCAGTATAATTCGAACCATGTATCGATACTGTTTAAATGTCTGATTTTTGGCTACGATTGTGTATGTTAATGCTAATATAGTCGAGTCGACATGTGTCGTCAATTAGTTTCAACTGTCCGAACAATAACAAATCGAGTTGCTTCTGTTGAACATTTGCCTGAATCAATTAAGAACCAAGTCCTGTTAATTATAGTCGTTAATATGATTTCAGAAACCTAAGGCTTGGTCTGTAATTGAAATCTGAGCTGATGGCATGTGCACTTGTGCACGGCATGTGCATTGTGCACAGCCTGTTTTCCTGCATTAAAAGGCTTTTGATTTTAAAAATGGTTTGACAGCATATGCTGTCAGATATATTCTACTGCCCATATTTGCTTTTGGTTAATAAAATGGGAAAGTTTAAAGCTGCCAGGAGAATGATGGGGTTTTATATTTAATTAGCTAAAGTGGAACTGAAAAAAAAAGGGCACATGGGAGGGTTGTTTGATATACTCTAAACAGGCTGTTAAAATGGGAAGGTGAAGGCTTATAAGAGGAGGACCTGGGGACACAGGGAGAGAGACAGAGATATACAGAGGGATTAGAGATAGTCATATAGAGAATTAGAAAAGGGGCTGATGGAAGAAGAGAGGAGGAAAAAGGATACCATCTGATATTAGAGTAATACACAGAGAGAGGGAGATTGATAGATACAAAGATTTTGATACACACACACACACACAGATAGAGATTGTTAATAAAGAGAGGGGAATACACTGATAGAAGAGGGATTTGATAAGAAAACAGGAAAAGAGAGTTGTCTGAAAACACACGGACAAAAATAGAACAAAGAGGGGCCTAACACAAAAAAGGGGAACTGCATTTTTCTCATCTTTTGTTTTGATTCTCAACTGGTCTGATTGTGCATGTTCCATATTGACTTATCCTGAGTCTTGTTTGAGATTACTGGTTGTGTGAAGTGTCAGTCCAGTTCTGGACCCATTCTGGTTAAAATCTGATTCCATATTGTTGGGAATTTGCTACATTCTGCCATCTTTCATTGGTTCTAAGTTGCATTCTTGCACTGGGTTTTGCTTCTATTTGGTTACCTGCTGTTGCTGCTGCTATTTGGTTTCCTGCTGCTGCTGACCTTTCTGCTTCATTTCTTCTTTGCATTTCAGTATTCAGTGTTCTCCAGGTACACATTTCAGATCCAATTTTGGTGTTAACTGTAACAATTCAAAAGCATGAAATGAAAGGAGTTCTTGAAGAAGATTTAGATGTCTGTTTCGTAATGTTTGTGATATACTGATTTCTGTTGTATAAATTGATTAGCTTGATTCAGTAATGAAAGATTAGTTAGATAATACTTAATCAAGTTTAGCCTCTTGCATCTTAGTTCATAGTTGTTTGCCAGTACAAGATGCAATAGTATAATATGTAGAATGCATGGATAATTGACATAGAATTTTCGACCGGATTCCTGTTTAACTATAATGAGATGCATACAATAGAGAACTTCCGTTTTACGCAATGATATTTGGTGTTATTTTTTAGTTTTCCTTTATCAGCACACGCTAGGCAGCATATAGCAGTGCGTTCGAATCCCCATTAGTAATAAGACGTAGTAGTTAGTTCCTTTAATCCAGCCTAAATAAGTCTAGTTAAATTCAATTCAAGAAAGGTTTTGGACGCACGTATAGCATTGGGTCAATCTCGAATGTAACTTCTTTGTCCAATTGAAGCATGTCTCACAAGGTATGACGCCTCTCCACTTTGTAAATAACTAATCAGAAATTGACAAGAATCCAGATTAGGCAAAGGCTTATAATTGAATTAGCATGTACCTTTTCTTCTAGTTTCAGAGACAAATGCATTAGAAATGTAGCCACTTTAGGATATCCTTTCTAAAATAGAGATGAGCCTCGCCAAATAAAAAATGTAAAATTGCGAGGCCCTCAATAAATAACCATGATAATTATTTAGAATTCAGGATAGGCCATTTAATAAATTTCATGGCCTTCTACAAAATAATAACGCGTTAGACTCTCTAGGCGCGGCTTAATTAAATCATATTCTTAAATTCGGGTGCACATTGATGTGACCCAAATCCAAATCTCAACGAAGTCCAAATGTGTCGACGATCACGGGTGCATTGATTGTGACGTGGTTCGAGATGCATTTTCACGAACGTTGCAATTCTATAAAAAATAAGTGATAATAATAAAAGCGGTTTAAACTTAATAAAAGCACATAAGTCACAACATGTATTTAAACCAGATATTTAGCCATTATAACAATTTAAGCGACCGTGCTAGAACCACGGGATTCGGGGGTGCCTAACACCTTCCCTCGGGTCAACAGAATTCCTTACTTAGAATTTCTGGTTCGCAGACTTCATTTGGAAAAGTCTAAAATTTCCTCGATTTGGGATTCAAGATAAACCGGTGACTTGGGACACCAAAAGCCAAACCTTTCCCAAGTGGCGACTCTGAATTAAATAAATAATCCCATTTCGAATATTGTCACTTAAATTGGAAAAACTCCACCCGCGCATCTTACCCCTCGGGGCGGGGCGCGCAAAAAGGAGGTGTGACAGCTCTGGCGACTCTGCTGGGGAGTTAACCCAGAACCACTGGTTCAGGGTTCAAGAATTCGAGCTTAGAATAATTGTTATATTTGGCTTTATTATCTGATCTTTATTACATGTTTTTGCATAATGTGCTAAATGTTGTCTTTTACCGCTTTGATATTATCTGAACTGTATATAAACTGTGCTGAAACTCTTCTCTTCTTACCTCCGGGGAGAAGCTCGCTGGTCGAGACTCCCTATTCTGTTAGTGTCAATACCTGAAATAAGAAAGAGGTCGGACAAGTTACAAAGCCGGACGATCTCGCGGGTCCTCGGTACGTAGCCCCCTCCTCGGCTCGAGTTGTCCGCTCGGGTACACAGTCTAGAACGTATACCCAGGTTATAAACCCAGTATAACAAAACCGCTGCTGGAGAATTAGACCCAGAACCACTGATTCAGGGTTCAATAATTCGAGCTTAGAATAATTGTTGTATTTGGCCTCACTATCTGATATATATTACATGTTTTGACATAACATACTAAATGTTGTCTTTTACCGCTTTGATATTATCTGAACTGCATATAAACTGTGCCGAACCCTTCTCTCTTCACCTCCGGGGAGAAGCTCGCTGGTCGAGACTCCTTATTCTGTTAGTGTCGATACCTGGAATAAGAAAGAGGACGGATAAGTTACGAAGCCGGACGGCCTTTTGGTTCCCGGTAAGTTGCCCCTCCTCGACTCGAGTTGTCCGCTCGGGTACACAGTCTAGAACAAATACCAAGGTTTAAACCTAGTATAACTCGACTTCATGCCGGATCCCTAGTAGGAACGCTTATTTGCATCATGTTGCATTTGACTTAGGGGACTCAACACAGGGGTTGGGTCCGTCTAGGACTAGCAACCTGAAATGAAAAGACCATCTTGTTGCATCCTATTTGTTTCCGCGCATTTATTTGTCTCGGACATGCATGTTACCTGACTTTGGAGTATTTGAAAATAAAAATAAAAAAAAATATCAGTGTATAGGACTAATTTTCTACTTTGAAAAATAGCAATGCCCAATTACCGTCAAAACGCTGTTGAAATTTTGCAATAATAAAAGGTGAAAATGTTTTATTTACTAAGAAAAAAAAAACAACAAAAGATAGTCTTTTTGGAAAGTTGTTTGTTGAAAAGGAAAGAGTTTTGTTCTAAAATAAGTCGGTTAATTGGGCCGAACTACGCGGGTCTGATTCTCACCGGATGTGAGATACGTAGGCAAACCTCATCGGTTCCGGCCCCAATTTTCAAAATAAAAAAAAATATATATTTCCCTTTAGTTCTTTCTTTATAAATTTTTCCTTAGAAAACATAAAAAGAAAAGAAACAAAAAATAACATAGAAGTTTCTTTAAACTCAAATAAAAAAAATAGTCTCTTTCTTTCTGAATTCTTTCATGTAAAATAATGTAATAAGAATTAAAAACCAGCAATAAAAATCCAAAAAAAATACTCTTTGCTTTTAGTCTCTTTTTTGTAAAATGTTTTTTTTTTAAAATAAAAAATATATTTATATTTGAAAATTTGAATTTCGAAATATTAGGATTCTTCTTTAGAAGTGATTTTGTAAATAAATAAAACTCAGAATTTCACATCGTTTTCTTAAAAGTCCCTCTTTCAAAATTTGAGGGGCAACATCATAATAATCTTCCGTAGAAAAGGTAAAACAAAATAAAAAAAAAAAAAACCAACCAAACATATTTTCTTTTCTTAATAAATTTCCAGAATTCAATTCAAAAGCAAATAAATTTTTAGAAATCTTTCTTTAAAAATAATAAAATAAAACAAAAATCAAAATAAAAAAAAAATAAAAAAAATAATTTTCTTTCTTCTTTAAAGTATTCCTTTCAAAAATTCCAAATCTTTTGAGCCCTATGCTAAATGAACACTTGCTTCTTTATTTTGTTAGTTTCGAACTACGTAATGATCTGATTCACGTAGGCATCGTGATACGTAGGCAATCCTCATCGGATCCGGTCGCATTTCTTTTACTGCAATATAAAAGAAAAGAAAAAGAAAAAAATAATAATAATAATAAAAAGGGGGAAGAACTAATAAGAGGAAAAATGCCGGAATGACGCATGCTCTCGTAGCAAACATATAGTAATCCACTTAACTGTATAGGTGCATCATGCCCAACGTGAGATTAACTATCTGTTATTTGCTGCAAATTAACCGTGCGCTTGTCGATGAGTATATCCAGGGTTTTTGAAAAGACGGTTGGTTTGGTGAAAGTCTGGCCTCGCACTCATACTTCACAAGGTCGAGGGGAAGTGTTCAACTGCCTGTTGTTAGGGCCAGAAGCAGTACTCACACTTACTTCACCAGGTCAAAAGGAAGTGTGGAAATGTCTTCAGAAATTCCGTTGCAAACAACCCCGGTTTCCGAGGAAAGCTCGATCTCAGCCGTCCTCACACCTGAATCCGCAACTGCGGAGGAAAATAGAATCCTACGGCTCCGCATGCTGGAAATGCTGGACGACTGGAATAGTGGGAAAGAGCCGCCAAGTGTCATCCCCGGATTCCCTGAATTATTCTCCAGGTCAAGTGGGACTTCAAATGTTCCCATAAATTATCCTGCTACCCCATTCGGGTACCCAGCCACCTCAGCCTTCTCTGCTGGATCGCCTTCTGACCCTCATCCCCGAATGTCAGCCACCGATGCAAGCATGAACATCTTTACTGCATCGCCTTGCCCGATTACGGCACAGCCTGCCACGTACAAGCCAAGCTTTGACTCATCCTCTTTTACATTCCAAGCACCATCGTTCTCAATGGAACCAACTAGATTCGCTACCAGCACTAATCCTCTACCGCCTCAGTGCGAGCTTGCGCCCAGGCAGGATCAGAGCCCCAGGATTGCAGAACAAAATGAGATTGCCAAAAGAATGAGAAGCCTTGAACAAAGTTTGAAGAATATGCAAGGACTGAGCGGACAAAAGAGCGTCTCTTACGCCGACTTGTGCATGTTCCCTCACGTGCACCTGCCAGCGGGTTTCAAGACCCCAAAGTTCGAGAAATACGATGGGCATGGCGACCCCATTGCACATCTTAAGAAATACTGCAACCAATTGCGGGGAGCCGGCGGAAAACAAGAACTGCTAATGGCATATTTTGGAGAAAGTTTGGTGGGAGTCGCTTCGGAATGGTATATGGACCAGGACATATCTCGCTGGCATATATGGGATGATCTTGCCAGAGACTTCGTAGGGCAGTTTCAATATAATATTGACATCGCACCAGACAGAAATGCTTTGTCAAACTTAAAGAAGAAACCCTCGGAAAGTTTCAGAGAATACGCCATCAAATGGCGTGAGCAAGCGTCAAGGGTAAAACCTTCCATGGACGAGATAGAGATGGTCACTACTTTTCTCCAGGCTCAAGAGTCCGACTATTTCCAAAACATGATGTCGGCCATGGGAAAGCCTTTCGCAGAAGCGATTAAGATCGGAGAGATGGTGGAGAACGGTTTGAAAACGGGAAGAATTTTGAGTCAGGCAGCCATAAAGGCAACCTCCCAAGCCGTCCAAAGCGGGTCTGGAGGAATAGCAAGAGGGAAGAAGAAAGAGGAAACATCCATGGTAGTGTCAGAGGTGGGAGAATATCGTAATCCCGGGCTTTGTTCTTCGGAAAGAACCTCGCAACATTATTTCCCCCACCAAAATGCGACCTACGCCCATCAGCCTTACATGGTTATGAGCACCCAGCCTTATATCCAGCGGTCACAACCAGTCAATCGGGGGCAGGCCCCACGTCCTAGGAATCAGCCTCCTCACCGAAACCACTACAATCCTTGACCTCCTCAAAATAATTTCCGTCCTCAGGAACCACCCAGGAGACCCAACTACACACCAATCGGTGAACCCTATTCCGTCCTATTCCCTAAGCTTGTCCAAATGAATTTGTTGCAGCCCATACCACCAAATGGGCAGAACCCGGGATCACCATCATATCAGCGGGGTGTCAGATGTGCATACCATTCAGGGGTAGAAGGGCACGACACCAACGACTGTTGGACATTGAAACAAGCTGTAGAGAATCTGTTAGACCAAGGGAAGATTGTGTTGAGAGACGAGGATATCCCAAATGTGACCAATAATCCGTTGCCCGCCCACGACAACGGGCCGATAGTTGGGATGATTTGTGAAGACGAGGAAGTCGAATCTGGCACTGAAAGCCATAATTGCTATTGCTGATACAGAAAAGGGACCCAGGGTAACTCCGGAACAAGAAAAAGGAATAAGTGATGTATTCAAGCAGGCCTCCATGGTATGGGGGACGGTCAAAACACCTCGGCCGAACAAGCCAGTGTTTGTCGGACGCATACCACAGGAACCAAAATACAACAAAGAGGGAGATGATGAGGTGTCACCGCTCGACGAGAGTAAGGAAATATGTGAGGCGACAAGGGAAGAGCTATGCGAAATACACATGGTCCAGCCAGGAGAGGGCACTAGCATCGTTGAAGTATCGTACATGGGACCAAGCACCTAGTTTCAAAACTAGAAGGCTACGCCATTCTTGATCAAACGGAAGTCCTAATGAACCTGTCTTGCCACTTTTCTCTGCATCACGAGTAACCCCAGAGGGTGGCTCGGATGTTTTTCTTCAGTTTCATGTTTTAATTTCCTGAATGTCAACCTTTTTCCTTATCTTCCCCAAAATGCCAAGAAATGAAATCGTGCTTGATTACTCACTTTCTTCTTCTATGTTTTCTTTTGTGTTCTCTTCAATTCTGATAAATGCAGCTTTAAATAACATGACATGTTTGAGGACTTCATGCCCGGATCACGAGAACTCCGATCAGATTTCAAATAATGAGTCAAAAATTTGAGATATAAAGAATTTGAAAAGTAGGAACAACTAAAGAAAATTGGTTCATGGTTTGGAAAATGTCCGTCACTAAAGCAGAATTTGAGAGCAGTAAATGGGTTTAGACCCGTACAAAATGATAACCTTAATAACTGTGGTTTGTCACGGGCAATTATACCCAGAAAGAATGGTCCATACGTCATTGAAGAACGTTACCAAATGGAGCATTTGTATCTGGGCGACGTCGAAAGGAACGACGTCAGCCTTGCTTGGAAAGCAGGTGCAGCGATATGTCTAAATCACTCTGGCGATATCTTTGCACAGTTTGAGATGATGAAGGATTCCATTCTCACTACCCAAACACTATCAACCCTTTGCAAAACCCATTTGAGCTGGTTACTCTTCTTTGATTACCCTCTTTGGAACCTGAAAATATTGCTGAAAATAAGTTGAACAAAAAAAAAAAAAAAACAAAAACAAAAATCAAAAAAAACAAAAGTGGCCTGAACTACGTTTGACTTGATTCCGAAAGGATACGTAGGCAACCTCTCCTTGGGGTTCAGTCACACCAACAATAAATCCAGGAATTCCCCCGAAAGTAAAACTGGGGCAGAAGTTATAATAATTCGGCAATAATCCCACCCAAAAGTTCCAAGTTGTAGTTCAATCCAAATTCTTTTCACCCCAAACCTTTTTTAAGTCCTTCTGATCAATCAGCAAAGCATTTCAAAATAGGAAGATGGAATTATTTGGGTCCGATACAACAAAATGAGGAGAATAAAGATGAGAGAGTCTTGTCGGTGAAAACCTTTGGGCACCGTGAGGCGACGAGAGAAGAGAAATTGAAATGAGAGAGCTTGTTTAGTAAAAACTCGCAAGGAGTACTAGCAGGCGACAGTAAGAAGAGAAATGAGAGAGGTCGACTAGCGAAAACCCGCAAAGGGCGTTGTCGGCCAAAAAGATGATTCCACCTCAGAAAGTCCTGGCAAGGTTCCCGGGTTTTTGAAAAAATATAGATCTGTTTTGATTCATGAGGAAATGCAAGTTCTCGGAGGTCGGGCATCCAGTCCAAAAGGCATGTCATGTCAGTTTGAAACTGGCATACACTCCAGATAAGTCCCTCTTTTCTCCCCGAAAGGGGCGTTTCTCTTTAAACTCATATGTTCTCCTTTACATAGTTTTCTTTGAGTTCTTTTCGATCTAACTCTTAATTCCGTAGTAATCGCAAAGAAAGGTGGCAGGACCGGTTTTACAGGGCTCCGTTTGGCGATAGTCAAATAAAATGTACAACCTCGGTGGCGCGTCAGTCCCATCCCGACTGGCCATGATAGTTGATTTGCTTCCAAAACCGACAAATCCCCACAGGCTATCCCTTGTACAATTCCCCAAAGAAGTCCACCCCAGCACATCCCCAGCAAGTTTGCTACAAAAAAAAAAAAATCCCCACAGAGTCTCCCTAATAAAATCCCCACCAAAAATCCCCAAGCAGAACGGGATGGAAAAGCCAAAGCCTTATAAGACAAATCATCACAAAATCTGGAAACGCAAGTCTGAGTAGTCCAAGGGTTTTCGCATGTGAAATCCAATCAATAGCAGAGTTTCTCAACAAGAATTGGGCCAAGACAAAGCAATTGGAACAGTCAAGGCCCCCAAACCAACCGCCGTTTTCAAACTAATAATCTTTCTTTGTTTAGGAAAATTGAGACAGGTGCGACACAAAGCAGCTGTGCAAGAAGCAGGTGTAGCCCAAAAGAGATAAAGCGCGCAAGCATTGAAACAACCTTGCAGCAGAAAACGGCCAAAGGTAAGTTTCCCATAATATTTTCATGCATTTTGATTAAAAACCATGGGTCTCCCTGGCATAACCCAAGGGGCTTTATCTACCCAAATCTCTTCGGCATAACCCGATGAATCTTCCCGGCATAACCCGATGAATCTTCCCGGCATAACCCGATGAATCTTCCCGGCATAACCCGATGAATCTTTCCGGCATAACCCGATGAATCTTCCCGGCATAACTTGATGAATCCTCCCGGCATAACCCGATGAGTCTTCCCGGCATAACCCGATGAATCCTCCCGGCATAACCCGATGAATCTTCCCGGCATAACCCGATGAATCCTCCCGGCATAACCCGATGAATCTTCCCGGCATAACCCGATGAATTTTCCCGGCATAACCCGATGAATCTTCCCGGTATAACCCGATGAATCCTCCCGGCATAACCCGATGAATCTTCCCGGCATAACCCGATGAATCTTTCCGGTACAACCCGATGAATCTTTCCGACATAACCCGATAAATCCTCCCGGCATAACCCGATGAATTTTCCCGGCATAACCCGATGAATCTTCCCGGCATAACCCGATGAATCTTCCCGGTATAACCCGATGAATCTCCCCGGCATAACCCGATGAAGCCTCCCGGCATAACCCGATGAATCCTCCCAGCATAACTCAATAAATCTTTTCGGCATAACCCGAGAACCTTTCCATGCAATCAGCATTAGGGTTTTAAACCCTAAACTGAATTTTCCTTTTAGTCAGCATTAGGGTTTTAAACCCTAAACTGAACTTTTTCCTTTCGGCCAGCATTAGGGTTTTAAACCCTAAACTGAGCTTTTTCCATGCAATCAGCATTAGGGTTTTAAACCCTAAACTGAATTCTTCCTTTGTTCGGCTTTAGAGTTTTAAACCCTAAACTGAACCTTTCCCCAGCTAGCCGGTATTAGGGCTCCAACCCTGAACTAAGCATGCATATCCTCTTTCATCAATTTTATGAACTTCCTGGTAAATAATTAACGAAATTTTCCTAGTGAAACTGGGGCAGAAAATTTCGTTCGTTTGTTTGTTTTTTCCCGCAGGTCTAACCTCGAGCCACACGGATCGAAATGACCCACGAGATGAGTCTCGACTCAGAATCAAAGAAGAAAAAAGACAAAAAAAGACATCCCGAGATATCAGAGTGAATGGAGAGCAGATCGACTCCAACATTTGACTAAGGTCCTAAACCCTGCCAATTGCGTCTCACTCAGTATCCCAGAGGTTAAACAAGTCGCCGCAACTCGCAAGCATCAAGATTCAGATCGGAGTCTACAAGCAGAATCAGCTAAGACCCAAGATCAAGTCGTAAAAGAATCATAGATAGGAATCTTGTAACTAGCAGTTGACATACACATAAGTAGTTAGTTCAGTTTCTAATTTTCGTTTGGTTGTAATAAGGCGGTCAGTGACGCGGCAGTGACAACAACAACAGCAGTAGCAGCAAGCATTGCAATCCCATGGTAGTCCCAGCTACCAAAACTTCCCGAACTACATTGACCTGATTCCTGTTTAGCCCAGGATATGTAGGAAATCTTTGAAGCAAGATTCGGTCAGATCTTTCAAAAAAAATGCTTCATACGGAGTGGTCTATAGGCAAAAAATCGCTCATACACGCTCACTTTGTCTTTGCACGAAAACCCTTCGTGTTTCCGAACAAAGAGGGGCAGCTGTGAGCACGTGATTTTTGTTTCACACAACAATCGCTCCAAAAAGAAATAAAAAATAATAATTGGCCCTGCTGTACAATTTTGGATTTCTGTGCGGCACCTTGTTGATTTATTTGTGACTTCGGCCCATTTTTATTTATTTACTTTATTAAAATAAAATTCAAAAAATATATGTGTCCTGCATAATTCGAACCGTAATCCGGTCGTTAAATAGAAAATCATGAATAGGCATCTTCGTCCGTGATTTTATTTGGTTTGACTTTACCCGTTTTTAGTGTGTGTGCAAATAATTGTATTGAGTGTGTATTTAATTTTAATTTGATTTTTTGGCTTAGTTTTGTTTTAAAATAAATAAGAAAAAGGAAATAAATAAAAAAAATAATAATAATAAAAAAATAAAGAAAAGACCCCTTTCCTTCCGGACTTGGGCCAATTTTAACAAAATTGGCCCAAACAAACAGCCCAAGACCCAGGCCTGCCCGGTCCAGGCCACCTGATGCCTAGGACGTCCAAACGGCGTCGTTTGAGTCGTGCCTGATCTGGGCCGTTGATCTCAGAGTGATCAACGGCCAAGATCAATTCCCCATAACCCATCAATAAACCCGACCCATTCCACCCGGACCAACCCAAACCCCTTACCCTCGAAACGACACCGTTCCACTTAAGCCATCAGATCCAGACCGTAGATCTAAATTGATCTAACGGTCGAGATCCGCCTACTCATTCCATATATAAGCCCTTAACATACCCTACCCCCCTATCCAAACCCCAGCCTTCGTCGTCTTCACCACAACCCCCAAACCCTAGAGCCACCCTTGTATCCCCCACCATGAAAACCGGCGGCATGAACGCCGGTGACCTTCCCCTTAACACCCTAGAACGCCCTTGCCATCCTGAACCCAAATCTATCAACCATGTAGTTCGAATCCCTCCCCACCTTCTCGAATCTTCATTTGAAGATTCGAGTCAAAACTCGATCTACTCAGTTTAACCCCAGTTTCATACCAGACACTCCCCAGACCCCCTTCGTGACCAAACCATACTTGGTTTGGTCCGGATCTGATCAGGGAGGCATGAATCCCAGATCTGAGTTTTGGAAATTTTGTGTTCCTCCGTCACTGGTTCAACCGAAGAGATTAAGGTCTAATGGACTTTAATCAAAGTGTTTCTCGTCTGAGAAACACTTCGTTTAAAGTCCGTTCAGCCTTAAGAAAGGCCTGACCAAGTCCGAGTTAAGGTTTTGATCTTTTGCGGTTTAAGGTGAGTTTTCTTTCTTTTCTTAGTTGTTTTGGTTCGTTTGATTGTTGTAAGGGTCTGTTCGTTTTCTGTTTATGTCCTTGACCTCTATCAACTGTGCTTCAACCACTTTGCCTGAACCTCTGTTTGTCTTGTCTAAATCCCCCCTCCTATTCTGATAAGGCATTATGTATTTGTTTGTGCAAGTAGCTGATTTTCGAGTTTGGACTGACTAGTTGACTCCTCGAATGTATTTTTGGTTAGTCAGTATAATTCGAACCATGTATCGATACTGTTTAAATGTCTAATTTTTGGCTACGATTGTGTATGTTAATGCTAATATAGTAGAGTCGACATGTGTCGTCAATTAGTTTCAACTGTCCGAACAATAACAAATCAAGTTGCTTCTGTTGAACATTTGCCTGAATCAATTAGGAACCAAGTCCTGTTAATTATAGTCGTTAATATGATTTCAGAAACCTAAGGCTTGGTCTGTAATTGAAATCTGAGTTGATGGCATGTGCACTTGTGCACGGCATGTGCATTGTGCATAGCCTGTTTTCCTGCATAAAAAGGCTTTTGATTTTAAAAATGGTTTGACAGCATATGCTGTCAGATATATTCTACTGCCCATATTTGCTTTTGGTTAATAAAATGGGAAAGTTTAAAGCTGCTAGGAGAATGATGGGGTTTTATATTTAATTAGCTAAAGTGGAACTGAAAAAAAAAGGGCACATGGGAGGGTTGTTTGATATACTCTAAACAGGCTGTTAAAAGGGGAAGGTGAAGGCTTATAAGAGGAGGACCTGGGGACACAGGGAGAGAGACAGATATATACAGAGGGATTAGAGATAGTCATATAGAGAATTAGAAAAGGGGCTGATGGAAGAAGAGAGGAGGAAAAGGGATACCATCTGATATTAGAGTAATACACAGAGAGAGGGAGATTGATAGATACAAAGATTTTGATGCACACACACACACACACAGATAGAGATTGATAATAAAGGGAGGGGAATATACTGATAGAAGAGGGATTTGATAAGAAAACAGGAAAAGAGAGTTGTTTGAAAACACACGGACAAAAATAGAACAAAGAGGGGCCTAACACAAAAAAGGGGAACTGCATTTTTCTCATCTTTTGTTTTGATTCTCAACTGGTCTGATTGTGCATGTTCCATATTGACTTATCCTGAGTCTTGTTTGAGATTACTGGTTGTGTGAAGTGTCAGTCCAGTTCTGGACCCATTCTGGTTAAAATCTGATTCCATATTGTTGGGAATTTGCTACATTCTGCCATCTTTCATTGGTTCTAAGTTGCATTCTTGCACTGGGTTTTGCTTCTATTTGGTTACCTGCTGTTGCTGCTGCTATTTGGTTTCCTGCTGCTGCTGACCTTTCTGCTTCATTTCTTCTTTGCATTTCAGTATTCAGTGTTCTCCAGGTACACATTTCAGATCCAATTTTGGTGTTAACTGTAACAATTCAAAAGCATGAAATGAAAGGAGTTCTTGAAGAAGAGATTTAGATGTCTGTTTCGTAATGTTTGTGATATACTGATTTCTGTTGTATAAATTGATTAGCTTGATTCAGTAATGAAAGATTAGTTAGATAATACTTAATCAAGTTTAGCCTCTTGCATCTTAGTTCATAGTTGTTTGCCAGTACAAGATGCAATAGTATAATATGTAGAATGCATGGATAATTGACATAGAATTTTCGACCGGATTCCTGTTTAACTATAATGAGATGCATACAATAGAGAACTTCCATTTTACGCAATGATATTTGGTGTTATTTTTTAGTTTTCCTTTATCAACACCCGCTAGGCAGCATATAGCAGCGCGTTCGAATCCCCATTAGTAATAAGACGTAGTAGTTAGTTCCTTTAATCCAGCCTAAATAAGTCTAGTTAAATTCAATTCAAGAAAGGTTTTGGACGCACGTATAGCATTGGGTCAATCTCGAATGTAACTTCTTGTCCAATTGAAGCATGTCTCACAAGGTATGACGCCTCTCCACTTTGTAAATAACTAATCAGAAATTGACAAGAATCCAGATTAGGCAAAGGCTTATAATTGAATTAGCATGTACCTTTTCTTCTAGTTTCAGAGACAAATGCATTAGAAATGTAGCCACTTTAGGATATCCTTTCTAAAATAGAGATGAGCCTCGCCAAATAAAAATGTAAAATTGCGGGGCCCTCAATAAATAACCATGATAATTATTTAGAATTCAGGATAGGCCATTTAATAAATTTCATGGCCTTCTACAAAATAATAACGCGTTAGACTCTCTAGGCGCGGCTTAATTAAATCATATTCTTAAATTCGGGTGCACATTGATGTGACCCAAATCCAAATCTCAACGAAGTCCAAATGTGTCGACGATCACGGGTGCATTGATTGTGACGTGGTTCGAGATGCATTTTCACGACGTTGCAATTCTATAAAAAATAAGTGATAATAATAAAAGCGGTTTAAACTTAATAAAAGCACATAAGTCACAACATGTATTTAAACCAGATATTTAGCCATTATAACAATTTAAGCGACCGTGCTAGAACCACGGGATTCGGGGGTGCCTAACACCTTCCCTCGGGTCAACAGAATTCCTTACTTAGAATTTCTGGTTCGCAGACTTCATTTGGAAAAGTCTAAAATTTCCTCGATTTGGGATTCGAGATAAACCGGTGACTTGGGACACCAAAGGCCAAACCTTTCCCAAGTGGCGACTCTGAATTAAATAAATAATCTCATTTCGAATATTGTCACTTAAATTGGAAAAACTCCACCCGCGCATCTAACCCCTCGGGGCTGGGGGCGCGCAAAAAGGAGGTGTGACAATGAGTATGTTGGAGTCTTTTGTAATAGAAAAGTTTAGGAGTTTGTTTTTGAAAATTGAAAATTCCCAAAAATTGTTTCCTTATTGTTCGTACTTATTTTCTTGAACTACGTAATGATCTAATTTATGGGGCATCGTGATACGTAGGCAATCCTAATCAGATCCGATCATAATATTTTGTAAATAACTCAAATAAAGAGGGATATGGAAGGAAAGAACCAAAAGAAAAACCAAAAAGAAAGAAAAAGAGAGCCAAAGAAAAAACAAAAGAAAGAAGAACGAAAAAAAGAGAGCAAGGAAAGAGAGGAAAATGGGAATAAGAGGAAAAACACAAAGAGCCAAAGTGTAAGGAAAAGAAAATTGGGAAAATAAGCAGAGCCGGGATGAAACATGCAACTGTTGCGAAACATGTAGCGAATCGTGAGTGCATTTCATATAGTGTGGTTTGCGGTATGTTCCAAAACGGAAAGTGTACGACAATCGTAACTTATTCAAGAAATAATTCCATAAATCCAAAAGGCGGTTTAAAATAATTAAAAAGCGATTATAAAGCTAAAAATGCACAATAGATTTAAAACATATAGTAAATCAGATAATAGGCCAATTTTAATAGTTTATGCGACCGTGCTAGAACCGCGGAACCCGGGAATGCCTAACACCTTCTCCCGGGTTAACAGAATTCCTTAGAATTTTTGGTTTGCAGGCTTTAAAATAAAAGTCGAATTTCCTTGATTTGGGATTTTAAAATAAACCGGTGACTTGGAACACCAAATAAACTATTCCAAGTGGCAACTCTAATGAAGTAAATAATCTCATTTCGAATAATGTCACTTTAATTGGGAAAACTCCACATATACTCTCTGGGTGTAAAAAAGGAGTTGTTACAATGGACTCTAGAACCCCGAACCGACAAACAATTCGGCCGCGGACAAAATTCGCAACGACATTCTTGGTCACATTTTTGTAAGATGCCGCTTCAACCCATTTAGTGACGTAGTCGATGGCCACTAGAATGAACCGGTTGCCCGATTAAGGTGGTGGGCTCGATTTGACCAATGACATCCATTCCCCAAGTACCAAAGGGCCAAGGTGATCTTGTTTCATTATGCTCATTCGGCAGCACTCGAATCATGTCTGCATGTATCTGACATTGGTAGCATTTATGAACATACCGGATCCAGTCTATTTCCATGGTCATCAAAAAGTAGTCGGCCCTGAGTATCTTCTTGGCCAAGACAAAGCCATTTATGTGTGGGCCACAGGTTCCGGCGTGTATCTTCTCGAGCAATTTAGAGGCCTCCTTTCCGTCAACATACCTTAGTAGTCCCAGATTAGGAGTTCTTCGATATAGGGTTCCTCCACTCTGGAAGAAGTGATTGGACAACCTCCAAAGTGTGCGTTTCTAGGTGTGGTTTGCATGCCCCGGGTTCCCATCCATTTATTCTTCAACATGAGCACAATATGCCAGTCGATTGAGGATACTTACTGGAAGAGGATTGATGAAGTTCTTGTCTGGATGTTATATCATTGATGACAACGTAGCCAACGCATCTACAAATTCATTCTGAATTCTAGAAACATGTCGGAATTCTATCTTTGTGAATCTCTTCTTCATTTCTTGCACATGATGCAAATAAGGTAGTTTCTTGGAATTCTTAATATCCCACTCTCCTTATACCTGGTGCACAAGAAGATCTGAATCACCGATCACCGATCACCAGTAGTTCCTGAAGTTCATACCAATAGCCAAGTTAAGCCCTAATATGCAAGCTTTAAATTCCGCCATGTTGTTAGTACAAGGGAATCTGAGTTTTACAGATACCGGATAATGCTGACTAGTTTCTGATACCAAGACGGCTCAAATACCTACTCTTTTGAAATTTGTTGCCCTATCAAAATACATTCTCCAACCATTGCAGGCTTCATAAACGTCTTATCCTATGAATGATACCTCTTCATCAGGAAAATACATTTACAAGGGTTCATATTCTCCTCCCACAGGATTTTCAACAAGGTTATCTACCAATGCTTTTCCTTTAACTTCCTTCCGAGTTACTTAGATGATGTCGAATTCACTCAGCAAGATTTGTCAATTGGCCAGTTTCCCAGTAAGCATGGGTTTCTGAAAGATGTATTTCAAGGGATCCATTCTCGATATGAAATATGTCGTATAACACATAAGTAGTGCTTTTGCTTCTTAGCTAACCAGGTTAGAGCACATCAAGTGCATTCTAGAAGAGACTATTATGCCTCATAAGGAGTGAACTTCTTGCTCAAGTAGTATATGGCTTGTTCCTTTCTCCCTGTCTCGTCATGCTATCCCAGAACGCAATTGAAAGCTCTATCTAGCACTGCAAGGTAGAGTAGCAGTGGTCTGCCAGGCTCCGACAGGACTAAGACCAGTGGTGTGGACAAGTATTTCTTGATTTTGTCAAAAGCCTTTTGACAATCCTCGGTCCAACTAGTTGCAGTGTCCTTCTTCAACATTTTGAAAATTGGCTCGCATATTACTCTGGATTATTCTATGAAGCGGCTGATATAGTTGAGGTATCCCAGTAAACTCATCACATCTTTCTTGCTTTTTGGTGGTGGTAATTCTTGGATGGTTTTGACCTTTTACAGGTCTAACTCTATTCCTTGGCTACTGCAATGAATCCCAACAACTTTCCAGCAGAAACCCCGAATGCACACTTTATGGGATTTGGCTTCAGGTTATACTTCCGCAACTGGTCAAAGAATTTTCTCAAGTCTGCGCTGTGATCTGTGGCCTTCTTGGATATAAATATGACATCATCTATATATACCTCGATCCTTTTATGTATCGTGTCATGGAAAATGGTCGTTATGGCCCTCATGTAGGTGGCCCCAGCATTCTTTAGACCAAATGACATCATTTTGTAGCAGTACACCCCTATGGTATAATAAAGGTTGTTTTCTCGGCGTCTTCTTCATCCATCCAGATCTGATGATAACCTATGAAGCTATCCACAAAGGATCAGAGTTCATGCTTGGCACAATTTTCAATCAGAATGTGGATATTTGGCAGCAAGAACCCGTCCTTTGGGCTTGCTCTGTTGAGATCCCAATAATCGACACAAACTCTGACTTTCTAATTCTTTTTTGGCACTGGTACAATGTTGGCTAACCTGGTAGGGGTATTCCATCACCCTTAGGACATTGGTTTTGATCTTATTAATAATTTTCTCTTTTACTTTTAAGCTCATGTGTGGCTAGAATTTCCTAAGTTTTTGCTTTACTGGCGGGCACATTAGATTTGTGGTTAACTTGCAAGCCACTATGGATGTTCTCAATCCGGTCATATCTTCATACGACCATGCAAAGATATCCTTATACTCCTTCAAGAACTGAGTGTATTCCTCTTTCTCTAACAATGGATGCTTATGCGGGTTTCCTTGATGGTTTCAGAATCTTCCAGGTTGACTATCTCATTCTTGTCTGGGTTGGACTTGGGCTTGTTCTCAAAATCTTCTACTTCTCTGATAATCTCCTTGGGTATTACATCCTGTTCTTCTGAATCACTATCCTTTTTTCGCGTTGTCGCGTTACATGTCCTAGTTGTTGGTTCATCAAGATAGGAAATAATAATATTGTATGTATAAAAGCATGAATGAAAAATAGTAATAATAAAATATCAAGCCATTTAAAGCATCAAAGAAAATGATTTTCAATAACTCAAATGACGTTTTTGGAACATTGAAAATATTATTTAAAACAAAATATAAAAGAGGAAATTATTTTTCAAAAAGTAAACAATGCTATCAGCCTTGCTACACCGGGTCTCATCAGGCCCTTGATGCTCTAACAATCCAGTTCTTAAGGAATGCTCCTCTCTCCACAGTCTGGAGGGCAGGGCCTTCCTCCTCCTTCTCCTCGAAAATCACACAACAGTACATATCATCGTCTTCCAATAACAAATTCCTCATTGCTGCCAATGCTTCTTCTTCCTCTGATCCCCATATGATATTGGCCTAATGAAAGGTCTGACTTAAGTGTGAGACAGGTTGCTTAAGAGGATAATATGGTCCATGCCATGGTGGCAACCAATCATTTATACATATATCTAAGCCCGAAGGTTGTACCATGGCATTTCAGCTATATCGTCTTGGAGATACCTTGAAGATTTTTACCGAGCCCTTTTCCATATCCATCCCCTGACCATGCTAGTATGTTTTCTATCTTACTACTCCACCACTTATCCTTATCGATCACGTTAACACGTTCAATGAGATGGTAGGTTTCTCCACCTAACTTCCTTCTATTTTCTACCACCTGACCAGTCTGACTGGTTTAAATAAGGTTTCCCCCATCCCCATAGATGATCACTTCTTGATGGCATTCAAACGCTACGGCCTGGTACAAAGTTGACGTGACAGCCCCAGTGGTATGTATCCAAGGTCGTCCCACCAGCATATTGTAAGTGGAGGATACGTCTAACACATGAAACTCAACATCAAACTAAGTGGGACCCATCCACAAGCAAAGATTAGTTTCTCCAATGGTATACCTTTGAGACCATGAGGTGTGGTTTTTAGGCTTGGGTTTTTACTAGTTTGGAATAGTTGGAGGTGACTGATAATAGGATGGTTGGGTATTATAGGTGTGGTAGGCGGTAGCTGGTTGGGAATATCTAGGGGTGAAGGTTGGTATGTGGGTGGAGGTGTTTGGTATACAAATGGAGTTTTTAGACCTCGGGCACCCATTACTATTCCCAGTAATTTCCTTTTTGATATACCACCTGATTGTAATACTTTAATCGTGGCCTGCAGCGGCTCAAAAATCATCACCATTCCAATTTTAATACCTTTCTCGATTCTTTCTCCGAGCTTGATGATATCAGGGAACTTATTATTATCAATAACCATTAGCCTTTCGTAGTATTGCAAATCCTGTTCTCTGACAAAGAATTTGTTCATCTGTTCCTCATATAATGCCGGCCTAACCTTTGCTGCTTCTGACCTCCACCGACTAGCATACTCGCGGAAAGTCTCAGTTTTCTTCTTCTTAAGGTTTTGGATATACAAAACATCTGGTGTGTTCTCGATGTTGAATTTGAACCTGTTAATGAAATCTAACGCCATGCTCACCCAATTAGCCCATTTCTTAGGGTTCTGGCTTATGTACCAAGACAAGGCATCTACTATAAGGCTTCTCATGAACAACTTCATGTGAATCCTTTCATCTTTTCTGACCCCCAAGATCTTGTCACGGTAAGTCCTCCGATGAACCTTGGGGTCACCCGTTCCATCAAACATTTTGTACTTAAAAGGTTTGTAACCCTCTAACAGTTCCACATCTAGATGTATGCACAAATATTTGTAATTTAGACCTTCTATCTCTTTACCTCCTTCAACACCTTGAACTCGGCTTGTTAGTTTCTTGAGCTCCTCGGCCATGTTCTTGATGAGCAAGTCCTTTTTGGCGGACTGTGGTGTATATGAGATTAATTGAGTAGCCATTTCTATTTGATCTAGTAGACATTTACATCCATTCATTAACTAGTTCCATATCAGTCTTGTGTTGCTTCTGGTGCTCGGCCTTGGACTTATGAACTCTTTTGCACAGTCTGTTACATTTCACTTGCGCTTCAGCATCTTCATCCATGACTCTGTTCCCTCGACCAATCCTTGGGTCAACTATCCTTGCTAGGCTATCTTCTAACCATGATGGCTAGAAACGCACATGCCTGCATGATACCGGTCTAGTTCGATGATGATCGTTCCTACAATGATCTTTAAGTGCCACATATGTTGAGCTTCACATTTTTATGTGATGTCGTCATCCTAAAAATCTACCTTAAGTGAGTCATTTTAGAAGCTCGCGGTATGACTTGCTTTCTGCCTACCTGTCTTATAACCCTGATGGGAACATAAGGGTGTATTCCTCTTAACCCGATCAAAACCAGGTGCAAAACATCCCTAGATATGATGATGAACTCGTTAGGAGGGAACCATTCAACCATCCATTGAACCTGATCCTCAGTCAAATTGTTGAAAAACTGCATCCATTCTGTAGCATTCTAGGGTTGCGCAAACCTGTCTCGGATATGGGTCATTCTCTTAGGGTGATGGAAAGCTATGTGATAATTCTACGGCCTTCGTGGAAGCTTTTGACGGTATTGACCCCTTTGGAGATGCTCTAACAAACAAACCTGTAATGACAGATTGCAATCATCGAAGTGTTTGAACCCCTTCTAATAGCAATCCAAGGCCCAATATATGTCTGCTATGATCATAGAGACAGTGGTATATGTTTTCCCCTCGATTCCCACGATCAAAGTTTTGGTTACCATGGCTAGTGTGGTGTGGATTCCGTCCACTTAGATTAGAAACATTTCATACTCAAAAAGCATACGATAAACACAAAACCCTGCGGTGAATCCAACCCAAGGAGCTGATGGAGAATTGGTCATGAAAGATACGATAAGATCTGTTGTGACCGTATCATTCATAGAGTTTGTCAAAGGGTATATATGACTTTTTTAGACACACCAAGTCGTCTTTCTTTATTTATCCCATCATTTTCAAAAACCCTTTGGGAGTGCAAAATTTTCGGCACCAATAAACTGGGAATGTCCTAAGGCAGTCTAGCGAATCCCCTATTTCATCCAAGAGAGGGGTCATTTTTATGCTTCCAAAGCGAAACACGGATCTTTCTCCATCCCAGAACATTGTGGCAGCTTTAATCAACATATTGTTCGGTTGGATGTCCAATTAAGAAGGAAAATTCCTAAGACCCTTTTCACATGCTTTTTGTCACTTGATGGAAGATCCCCCACCAATCTAGCAACAATAGTGGTATGCTATTGACCATGCCGAACTTGGGGACTTCGTGCCACATTTTCTGCAAAACTAATATGGTTAGTCCCTTTCCCCTTCCATATTCGACTATTTATACATTAGGTATTAGCATATTGGCATTTATTTCTCCAAATTAATGCACAAATCGTGGCTACGTCCATTGGGATTATGGAAACCCCGGTGGACATTTCTTTGGACAAGGCTTTTCATATAATTATGTGGACAACATATTAACTCGGGCTAAGTTTGACCATGATGCATGTATAGTTATAACTAGAGTAAGGTTGCTATAGAAGTCTAGACTGGTACCCTCAAGAAGATAACATGAGGGGGAAAGGCACAGAACTGTCGACTGCACCGCTGATCGACTAGTATTATCGCAAATAAGCTTTTCCGAATTCAAAGGGTGATATATAGGAAGAGCGCAAACACTCATCAAGTGTTTCTATGGTATTGATTACGTACGAGTGGAATATGATGTTGAGCATGACTTATGCAACAAAAAATAGCACGTTGCCACGTATTTGCATGTTAAAAAAATGGTAAATACGGTATTTAGTAATTGATAAGGCGTTTAATAAAGAAAACAAAAGACAAGTCAAATTCTATAATAAAGAGTAATAAAACAACAAATAGAAGAGAGGAAAATAAATTCACATGGAGTGGGAAAAGGAAAGGGCGTGGAAATATTAACAGAATAAAGCATGATAATTCACAAGAATCAGGTTCGTTATAGTAAGAGCATAAGGATGTCCCCAGTATAATCGCCATCCTATCGTGCCTCCTTTTCCCTCGTGGAATCATACTTAGACATTTCAGAGACAACTCATTTCCCTTTGGGATGGGGTAAGAAATTAGAAGAGTCTCCACCTAACGGATTAAGGTGGGTTAGGGCACCTAGACTAGTTAACTCATGAAACTAGTTTGCATCACTATGGATTGGCTAAGGGGTCAAAATTACCCTGAGGGGAAGGTGTTATGCACCCCTCGAGGTCCACAACGGTGGGTCCCGGCCAAACTTAATTAAGAGAATTCATCATAAAAGGGAAATAAAAACACTTAGACAAATACAAATTACTTTAAACTGGGTCAAAGGGTCTTAGGTTTTTTGGCCTATAGGATAATCCATGCAATACTCTGTAACTTCCCCAATTTGGGGTGCTACTCATAGTATTAGCACACGGGTTATTATCATCTCCTTTACTACCCAATTACTATCTTTTAATTATTACCCAGGCATTCTAATAGCTTCTAAATCGTGCCTTATGCGTGCACTGCCCGTTCCTTACCTATTATACTAGAGGTATTTAGGAGCTAGGACCTCTATTTAAGGTGGTTCTAGACTGACCTATATTGCTTAAAAATGAGAAACGGTTAGGCGACAAAAAAAATCATATAGGACTTCATGTTAAGAATGAGTAAGGGGTCTCACATTGACCTCCACTAGTAGACAAAAAATGCATGCAATTAAATCATCAAACATTATTAATTTAGGATCCTATAGGCAGGATATCTAGATGAGGAAAACATAATATAAAGGAGTAGTTTATTAAGGTAAGCATCGGGACCTATTAGTTTGCCTACTAGTTTTATGAAGATTTGAATCTGGGCATTTTCAAGCAGTAAGATATCACAGGTTTTAGGCTCAGAATCGTTAGTAACCCCTGCAGATTTTACCTAAGTGATAGCTGGAATTGGTTGAACTCAGAACTGATTAACAGAACCTTATAGGCATAGTTTCTATGAGTTTATTATTTACAAACCAATAATATGGTTTCTAAGCGAGTTACTGATATTAACAGCCATATTTTTATCGCTTTAGATCTTATAGGCATGCTTTCTAATATGCAGAATTGATTTAACCACTATTGATATGATTTCTAAGTGTTGACTTGACTTAATCCCATATAGACATTATTTCTAGGTGTTGACTTGATTACATGATATCTATTAGTTTAAATCCTAGATACATGATTTATAGGTTTTGAAACTGATTTCTTTTATTCCTACAGGCATGGTATCTAAATTGGAATTGATTTTTATTTCCTATAGGCATGATATCTATTAATCACATATGGGCAGAATTTTAAGCAAATTGCTAGAAAGGTTTATTAGTTCACACAAACAGGATCTGATATACATGATCGCTAATGCACGTGGAGATTGGAAATATGTGTAGATCCTATGAACATGGATTTCTAATGTAGAATTAACAAAAGACCAATAGACAGTGTTCTAGTATGCCAAAAAATGTGAACATGCAGAGTCACAAACAATCAGAAAAACATCCCATAGGCAGGATCTCTAAGCGAGTAATAACGTTCATAAGGCACCAAAATTTCGGCACCAATAAATCAGGAATGTCCTAAGGCAGTCTAGCGAATCCCATATTTCATCCAAGAGAGGGGTCATTTTTATGCTTCCAAAGCGAAACACGGATCTTTCTCCATCCCAAAACATTGTGTCAGCTTTAATCAACATATTGTTCGGTTGGATGTCCAATAAAGAAGGACAATTCCTAAGACCCTTTTCACATGCTTTTTGTCACTTGATGGAAGATCCCACCACCAATCTAGCAACAATAGTGGTATGCTATTGACCATGCCGAACCTGGGGACTTCGTGCCTCATTTTCTGCAAAACTAATATGGTTAGTCCCTTTCCCCCTCCATATTCGATTATTTATACATTAGGGATTATCATATTGGCATTTATTTCTCCAAATTAATGCACAAATCGTGGTTACGTCCGTTGAGATTATGGAAACCCCGGTGGTCATTATTTTGGACAAGGCTTTTCATATAATTATGTGGACAACATATTAACTCGGGCTAAGTTTGACCATGATGCATGTATAGTTATAACTAGAGTAAGGTTGTTATAGAAGTCTAGACTGGTACCCTCAAGCAGACAACATGAGGGGGAAAGGCATAGAACCGTCGACTGCACCGCTGATCGAATAGTATTATCGCAAATAAACTTTTCCGAATTCAAAGGGTGATATATAGGAAGAGCGCAAACACTCATCAAGTGCTGCTATGGTATTGATTATGCACGAGTGGAATATGATGTTGAGCATGACTTATGCAACAAAAAATAGCGCGTTGCCACGTATTTGCATGTTAAAAAAAGATAAATGCGATATTTAGTAATTGAAAAGGCGTTTAATAAAGAAAACAAAAGACAAGTCAAATTCTATAAAAAATATTAATAAAACAACAAAGAGAAGAGAGGAAAATAAATTCACATAGAGTAGGAAAAGGAAAGGGTGTGAAAATATTAACAGAATAAAGCATGACAATTCACAGGAATCGGGTTCGTTATAGTAAGAGCCTAAGGATGTCCCCAGTAGAATCGCCATGCTATCGTGCCTCCTTTTCCCTCATGGAATCATGATTTGACATTTCTGAGACAAATCATTTCCCTTTTGAATGAGGTAAGAAATTAGAAGAGTCGCCACCTAATGGATTAAGGTGCGTTAGGGCACCTAGACTAGTTAACTCATAAAACTAGTTTGCATCACCATGGATTGGCTAAGGGATCAAAATTACCATGAGGGGAAGGTTTTATTCACCCCTCGAGGTCCACAACGGTGGGTCCCGGCCGAACTTATTAAGAGAATTTGTCATAAAAGGGAAATAAAAACGCTTAGACAAATACAAATTACTTTAAACATGATCAAAGGGTCCTAGGTTTTTTCGCCTATAGGATATTCCATGCAATACTCTATAACTTCCCCAAGTTGGGGTGCTACTCATAGTACTAGCGCATGGGTTATCATCTCCTTTACTACCCAATTACTATCTTTCAATTATTACCCAGACATTCTAATAGCTTCTAACTCGTGCCTTATACGTGCACTACTCATCCCTTACCTATAGTCCTAGAGGTATTTAGGAGTTAGGACCTCTATTTTGGGTGGTTATTGACTGACCTATATTGCTTAAAAATGAGAAAAAATTAGGCGACAAAAAAAATTCAGATATGACTTCATGTTAAGAATGAATAAGGGGCCTCACTTTGACCTCCACTAGTAGACAAAAAATGCATGCAATTAAATCATAAAACTTTATTAATTTAGGATCCTATAGGCAGGATATCTAGATGAGCAAAACATAATATAAAGGAGTAGTTTATTAAGGCGAGCATCGGGACCTATTGGTTTGCCTACTAGTTTTATGAAGCTTTGAATCTGGGCATTTTCCAGCAGTAAGATATCACAGTTTTTAGGCTCAGAATCGTTAGTAACCCCTGCAGATTTTGCCTAACTAATAGCTGGAATTGGTCGAACTCAGAACTGATTAACAGAACATTATAGGCATAGTTTCTATGAGTTTATTATTTACAAACCTATAACATGGTTTCTAAGCGAGTTACTGATATTAACAGACATATTTTTATCGCTTTAGATCTTATTGGCATGCTTTCTAATCTGCAGAATTGATTTAACCCCTATAGATATGATTTCTAAGTGTTGACTTGACTTAATCCCATATAGACATAATTTCTAGGTGTACACTTGATTACATGATATCTATTAGTTTAAATCCTAGATACATGATTTATAGGTTTTGAAACTGATTTCTTTTATTCCTACAGGCATGGTATCTAAATTGGAATTGATTTTTATTTCCTATAGGGATGATATTTATTAATCACATATGGGCAGAATTTTAAGCAAATTGCTAGAAAGGTTTATTAGTTCACACAAACAGGATCTGATATACATGATCACTAATGCACGTGGAGAATAGAAATATGTGTAGATCCTATGAACATGGATTTCTAATGTAGAATTAACAAAAGAACAATAGACAGTGTCTCTAGTATGCCAAAAAATGTGAACATACAGAGTCACAAACAATCAAAAAACATCCCATAGGCAGGATTTCTACCGGAGTTTTAAACTAAGATATCGAATCCCCATTCCCCGCCAACTTTTACTAATAAACCCCAGATCTGTTTATTATATAAACTATTACAGTCATAATCAATAAATTACATAACAGTATCCACTACACTATAGGGAGCCTTAGCAAGCCCAATATAAATCTGGGAACCAGGCCTTCAAATAGCAATACTGGAGCATAAAGAGGATCTATCAATGGCACAAAGAATTAGGTTCCTAGTGTGTCAAAGTCCCCAAGGGTCTCAGGGACCCAGGGCAATGCTCACACCAGGACCACACTTAAAGAAACATTTCCTAAAAGATTGAAAAACTAGCCCCAATGTGTCAGAGTTCAGAGGAGTCTCAAAGAACCTATGCAGTGCTCACTCTAGGGTGGTGGGAACCTAAATAACTAAGAGTACAAGTTTGAAAACCAATACATAAAGGGTAAGGGGGACAATTTTAGAAAATAGTTTAATTTTCAGAAGCAAACAGATTTAGATTACAGGATTGCAAACAGAATTGCACCTAGAAACAAACATAATTTATGTTAAGCACATGGCTCAAGTAGGTTGGTATTTGTTCAAACTATATACTCATACCAGTATTTAAATTAATCACAGAAAAGCAAGGACACTTGAATTAATAGACAAAATTAGCCGCGTATTACATGCTTGCAGTATCTAGTAATGTTCAACACAAGGAACATACAACTGAATTAGACAGGGTTTCACATTATTGCAGATAACTTAGTTTAGCATTATCTCTAAGTGGAATCACATGTCATATAGCAAAAATAATCATGATGAGGTTTTGAAATAAACTAACCAAATAAGCTCATACAATAGAATAGGATACACGGAGTTAAAGCATACCCGTTCAGAATAAAGTAAATAGGAATACAATGGCAATTTGAATTCCTAGTGGATTGGTTTTTAGGAGAAATTTTCTCGATTATCCTCCTAACTAAGTTTAATCAATAATTTAATTAAGAAGATTACTAAGAAGAATTAATGAATTCAACCAACAAAATAGAATTCAACCAACTCGCTCACTTACTCTAAAATAGTGGTCGATGACATTACCTTTCCATCATGAATCAAGTGCCCTCACACAACAATCGAGAGTAGTTACACACCCAATAGACATTACTCTAGATAGAAATAATTCACTCATTCTCAGAAACAAAATTCATATGCTACAAAAGAGGCACCATAGGCTTGCCCCTAGTGTACTATTCTACTAACTGAGTTCATTCAGTCAAGGATCAAGTAGGACATTGACTGGTTGTAATGTAAGCTGCGGGATGGGTAGGATACATTTAGATATAAGAGTGACTATATATATACTTTAACGTTCAAAACCTCACACGTATATCAAACCATACCCCTTAAACATGAACATGCATTAACTCCCTATTATTTTAGCAAAAATACTTCAAGTGTTATTACTTATCAATAAATATAAATTACTCAACAAAGAAATGCCTATATCACTTTCAAAAATGAATAAAACTACTATTTCACTTTGCAAACACACGGACCAATTTCTAGACATCGAATGCAGTGCACAAAATGATAGAAAACCTCACACACACATGGCACAAAACTCACTCAGGATTGGAGTATCAAGACACTCTAGTCAAAGCAGTTAAGAAAAGTTAAGAACACACCATTTAAGTCAATTTTACAAAAGTCAAAGATTGAGACGAAGCATCACAATTAGACCACTAACTATTCTCAAGGCACAACAAAATTAAGAGATATTTTTCCACTTCAATTCATAGCACAAAGTTTCCTACTCCTAACAAAAATAGAAACTAACTACACCCGGTTCAAACAAAACTCTTAGAAAATAATCGCGGCACAAAGAAAAACCAAGGGGTGTTTCGTACACTATATACAAAAGAAAATCTTTTTGGTAATTCTCCTTCGATTGTAATCCCTCAAGAAACCTGTCGAATGATATCCATCATCAGGAAAAATAAAATATTTGAAATTTTTAAAATTTTAGTGTTTGTTTACAATTTTTCTATCAAACTATTAAATCTAAAAAAAATAAAATAAGACTAATATACGTACAATATACAAATATCCCCCACCGTACACATTAAGTTGTGGATGTCCCCATCACACATAAATAAAAAGCATAAGTTATAGGAAACGTCCCTGAATCTCTAGTGGGGGTGAGAGTCAAAGTCGAGCTCCATTCCACGCGCTCGAACTAGTGCACACATCCACGTAGATAGCTTCTTCTCAACCTTTTTGGGGTACACCCCACATTTATATTTGTCACTAACTGGGGACTTCTCTTTCGAATTCACTCAACACTTGCAGTGTGCTTCTTTTTTTTCACCCCGGTTTCTACATTATTCTCGAAAGTTACAGTCTCATCACCCACTCTAAGCATGATATTTCTGTCATGTATATCTAATACAACTCTAGCCATTTCTAAGAATGGTCTTCATAAAATAAAGAGGATCTCTGTATTATCCTCCATCTTCACCACCATAAAATCCACAGGAAATACGAACTTATCTACCCGAACTAAGACATATTCCACTATCCCCTTAGGTATTATAGTTGTTTGGTCTGCAAGATACAAAGATATTGTTGCAGACCTTATTTCTCCGATCTCATTCTCCAGTTTCCTATAAATTTAAAATAGCATTATATTAATTGAGGCACCAAAATCATATAAAGAGTTTATCAAAGTTAAGAGTGTCTAAAGAGCAGGGTATAGTAACACTACCTGGATCTCCACACTATTGTGGGAGTTTATTTTGCAATATTGGACCGCAATGATCTGTGAGCTTGACAACTGAGGTCTCTTTTATCTTCCTCTTCTTTGTAAGGATCTCGTTAAACAACTTTGCGTAAGCTAGCATTTGTGAAAGAACTTCTATGAATGGAAAATTTACATTAACTTGTCTCAACATATCTAGAAATCTCCCAAACTGCTTGTCTAGCTTTTCTCTTTAGAGCTTTTTGGGGAAAAGGTAGAGCAGGCATGTGATTGGTCTTTTCATTAGATTCCTCCTCCTTCTTTTTCCCTGCTCCCTTCTTGCCTTTCTTCTTCTAATACACATCAACTTACAGCTGCTCCTAACTCTCTTTTTAGGCACAACCTCTTTTTGGACAAGAGTAGGCTCTTTCAATATTTTCTCCCTTCTCAAGGTCACATTATTTACCATTTATGTGGGTTTCTTTTCAGTATCAGCTGGCAGAGTACCTGGAATTCTCTCATACAATATTGTTGCAATTTGTCCCAATTGTCTCTCCAAGTTTTGCAAACATGTCCCAAGTTCATTTATAGTTGCAGCAAGAGTATATAGCCTCTCATCTATCTTGACAATGAATGACTTCATCAGATCTTCTAACCCAAACTAAATTGGTTGTTGAGGCTAAAACTGTAGCCTCAGATGATTCTGAAAACCAAGAGCTCCTTGTCCTTGAAATCTTGAGTTATTTTGTTATACCCTCGGGTGAACTCCCTAAAAAGCCCGGGTGCTTTTGACACATTGAATTAAAGTTGTAATTCCCCACAGCATTAACTTCCTCTGTTGAGGCTTGACACTTATGAGTAAAGTGTCTTCTACCACATTTATCACATACTGAATGAGGCTCATTATGTATCGAAGCTAAGGTCAGCTTCCTTATTTTTTGGCCATGGCATCAAGATGTAACTGCACAGACATGTTAGTATCAATCTGGTGAACACCAGTTTCTCTTCTTCTTTCAGCAATATCAGAAGGCCAGTGATTTGCATCTTTAGATAACTCATCCAAAATTGTGACTATCTCCTCTAGAGTCTTTTTATCAACGGGCCTACACCTGCATTACTCAATGTTCTACACGAGGTCGGTGTCAATTCATCCTGAAAGTCATGGAGTTCCATCCAATTTTCAATTCCGCTATGTTGGCACTTTTGAACTATCTCCTTAAACCCCTCCCAAGCTTCAAACATTATTTCAGTCTCATTCTATCAGAAGTTAAGGATTTCTCTTCTAAACATGCCATATGTAGCTGAGGAGAAATATTTAGCATGAAATGTCTGGTCATCTCCTCCCATGTTCTAATTGATCCCTGGGGTAATCTTCGAAGCCAATGTTTTGCATCATCTTTGAGTGTAATGGGGAATGCCCTTAAGTAAACTGCTTTTTGCGAAACACCATTATATTAAACGTTGTTCGTTATCTCTTCAAAATCCATTAGATGTTTGTTTGGACCTTCATGCATCTTTCCTCTGAAGACGCAGCTGTTTTTGAGGGTTTGGAGAAACCCTTGCTTTAGCTTAAAATTGCTAGCTTCAACTAGAGGTGGTCTAATACTTGATAAGTCTTGGTTGTAAAGCGGTCTCACATAATCACCAAGCGGTCTCCCAGGGCTGGGAGCTATGCTTTCGAACTGGTCCGCATCCAAAGGTTGATTGTGAGCAATTCTCCGAGCCCACTCTTCTTCACAGATAATTTGTGTATCTCTAATAGATGCATCCTCCAAATACCTAATAGCCTTTTCTCTTTGTTTGGTTGCCTCTCTCGTATCCAAATCAACATTATCATCATTTTTAGCCATAATTTCTTTGGTTGAGGATTCCCGACCTTCTCTGAATTTTCAGTGGCATTTCTGTCCTTCTTCAGCTACCGAATTTGTTTCTTGATTTTTAGTTCGTATGGTAACAATTTCTTCCAAGAAGATCGAGTCGTGCACCAATCAAACCTATAGCTTGTGCACAGTTAAAGAGCACCAAACGTAAAAAGAGAAAAAAAATAAAAAGAAAAATTCTGAATTTTCACTACAAACTATTTCATATGCCATTGATGCCCAATCCCCGACAACGACACCAAAACTTGATGAATGCAACACACACACACACTTAGATATTCTCGCTAGTCGAATATAGTATAATATAATATCGTATTCACGTGGATTGGAGTTAAATAATATTTTTGTATTTTATAGCTTGATTGCTATCCAAGATGATCAACAGTAGAAAATTATGTGATTAAAAACTACCGTTCACTAAGAATATACGGTTATTGACTAATGAAAATCAAACAAGAACAAGTAATTGAGGTTATCAGCGGGAGAAAATAGGATTTTGATAGGATAGGTGCAAGATAATTGTCAGGGAGTTACCTTTAGTTAATTCACTTGTAATGTTCAAGTGAGTCTCTCAAATTCACTCAATTAGTAGTTCAAACATTTAGTATAAACTCGATCTCAATTAAGTCTCAACCTCACAAGATGAACAAAATTGAGCTCGGTGAAGATAGGCAAGAATTTGTAGTGGATTGGTCTGTAGGAGAACTTCTCTCGATTATTCTACTAACTAAGTTTAATCAACAATTTAAATAGCGTCTTTCGATTACTAAGAAGAATTAATTAATTAGGCTAAAAAATAGAATGCAAGGATATCACAAGTTATGTTTCTCTCGATGACACGAACAAGTGAGTATAGATGCAACAATTAAAACATCCAAAAAAATTCAATATATAAACTAGAGTAATAATCCACAAACAAATATCAGTACACCAAATTTATCAAACACCAAAGAGAACTAATCCATAGACATGGAGAAATTCAACAAAACTATGTTTAAAATAAAGAAAAATATAAAAGGATTCAAACTCGTGTATTGAGTGAGGATTGAATGATACAATTCTTATGTTTTTGCTTCTACAACTCCTCCTTAGCCTCCTTAGGTCTTAGATGTGCCAAAAGCCCTAAAAATAATAATTTTCTATGTATATACAATAATTAGGGTCGGGCCAGATGAAACTACCTTCTCTTACGCAAAATAGGAAAAATACTCTATAAAATATTCAGAGGCCCACTTCATGGGGTGACGCACCACGCGGTGTTGTAGTGGAGTTTATGAGGAAGCATGTCATTTCAAGGCTTCAAGAAAAATGCACAAGCACGACGCTTCGTGCACCATGGCTATGAAGAATACTCAGAGTATGAAATTATTTTTGCTTTTTTGCTATCCCGACATGGTTAGCGACCCCGAACACGATCCCGCCTTAATTCCTTGTGCTTTTACTCGAATATCAAAGCACAAAATAGCTCGAATTCATTCCGTAACATCTAAGCTCGGAATAACTCATACAAGACATAATCCACACAATTAGTGCAAAACACCAGCGATTAAAGCTACACTCAATCAAAGTGTAGTAAATTGGACTGCAATAAGTGACTAAAACATGAGATTATATCCTACCATCAACGCCTCAGGGCGCTATTCAACTCTATGAGCCGTTTAATTTGTAGGAGTGTCGAGATGGAACGGGCTTCTTCCTTTTGCATTGTTAGAAGCGTCGGACAATACTTGCTTCAATTCTGTCATCACCTGATCCTACCCATGATAGCTTACTATTTTTCTCTTAGGATTCTTACAGTTTTTGCAACATGCTTTTCTTATGCATCACCGGGAGTTGGCTCCCATAAATGTCGGGGGTACCGTCCACAATGGACCGAAGTTTACCCCTTCCTCCTCCCTCTCGTTGGGTGTGTCACGGATTGAACCCTCGTGTTGAGGCATATTTTCATGTCCCTCAATGTTGTGTGCAATGTTGACATCGTTAACTGTCATTTCTGATTTTTTTGCTAAGGAACAAAGAACCAAACAAGTTTGTAATAAACACAAGGATCAACTTAATAATGCATTTGTCTAAGCCTCATGTTGGGCGCCAATATTTTTACTGATAAAATGGTATAATTTAATTTATTACATGGTTTATAGACAAGCGAAGTGATTTGATCTAGAAA